>NW_021832126.1:0-300000 GCF_006345805.1 Octopus sinensis
CGTCAATATCGCAGTCTTTGATGACATTCGCAATTTCATTTTCTGTCGGGTTTTGTCCCAACGATCTCATCACGGTCCCCAGTTCGCAAGTTGTGATTTTGCCGTCTCCGTCTTTGTCAAAAAGAGAAAAAGCTTCCTTCAATTCTTTAAAATATCGACTGTCCTACTTACCTAAGATCTGTTCTTCGCTCAAATTGTTTGCCTAAAATATGTGAAGAGAACAAACCATTTTGAGTCGTTTTTAGTGACAAATTATCCGGAAAAATATTTATTCAGATAAGAACATTGATAGAATAAAAAATAATAAAGATTAATTTGATATTTAAAATAGATTAATCTTGGAGTTTTGCGGTATTTTTAATGACGTGTAAATTTAAGTTTACTGTAATCGGTTCATTGTTAAAAAAACGGAAATGTCTATGTTTTAATTTAATTTAATTTATAAATAAAATAAATATTCAAAAGACTAATAGGTTATTAATTAATTAATCACGATGAATAAGATCACGATAGCAAGAAATGTCCTCACAATGGAGGATATTCGTGAGTACACCACCATCCCACCTGAAGAGAAAAGATATTTCGAAAGAACAAAAAATGCAATTAAAAATTCCTTTAATTGCTCCCAGCAAAGATTTCTGAATTTATTATTGACAATCTTTCCTGTCATAAACGTAGTTAAAAACTACAAAAAATCAGATTTCCTGACGGACATGTTCGGGGGAATAACAATGGCCTCCATCATCATTCCTCTAAGTTGCCACAACGTCGTGAATTTAAGGTCTCACCCACAGCCAACTGTCTATGGTGGATCTCCAATATGGAATCTACACCTCCATCTACCCCCCAATAATTTACTTTTTCGTTGGGAGGTCTCATGCAGCTGCCTTCGGTGGACCCCGTGATTTAATCCTTCAGGCAGTTTTGCAATTGTGAGTATAATGACGGGGGCAGCTCGACAAAAATTGATTGACAATTTAAATATGACATTCTGCACTTCCAACGTGACGTTTGACTACTCCAAAATTGGAGAAACAGGGATCTGCTTTAATGAGGCTCATTTCAACAATGTGTTCGTATCCTCTCTCACTCTTCTCGTTGGACTGATCCAAGTTTCCTTTATTCACGATCGGTAGGTCCTCCTCGCTGTGGTTCGGTTTGGGAATCTGGCAGTCCTGCTGGCCCCTTCTCTGGTGACGGGGTACAGCACGGGGGGAGCTTTCCATATTCTGTTTGCTCAACTGGGGAACATCATTGTCCTCCCATACAAAATGGAAAAGGGATGCTATCCTACCATTTTATGCGTATTTGGCTTAATTAACAATAGAAAATTAAATATTTCTGCGGTGGACTGGCCCATGTATTGCCAAGTCCGATCGTGACCTCTGCACTGTGCATGACATTTCTTGTGTTGATGAGGGAATTTGTGATTCACAACAAGAGGGTTCGGAAGGTCATTCCCTTCAGAATCCCCTCCGAATTATTAGCGGTATTCTGAGTTTATCATTTAGATTTTGGTGGCAATCCTCGTTGTGAGGTACACTGATGTAGCCCAAAGGTACAGTCTTCCCACTGTGGGGACCATTCCTGAGGGGTATGTCTTTGATATTTGTTTTAAGATATCCGCCCCCCAGCCTTCCCAACATTATTTTTTGGAAGTCCATTGTGGCCGACGCTATTCCAATCGCGATTGTGTGTTGGTCTGTGACTACTTCGATTGTGCTTCTATTCGCGGAAAAGGAACGGTACTCCGTGGACGTGAACACCGTGATTTACTCATTTATGACTTTTGCAGGAACTATATAAGTATGGCCTCATCAATTTGTGTGGCGGTTTCTTCCACGGACTGGTCGCCACGGCAGCTTTGAATCGGTCGTTTATTTTCGAATCTGTCACTCGAACACAGGTTTTCCTACAGTGACAGTCCCAGTTGGCTGGACTGATTGACTCCTTGATAATACTACTGGCAGTCTACTTTATCGGGTTTATATTTGAATACCTCCCCACTGTACTCTCTCAGTTACACTTTCAGTGCATTTTGTCCTCGATTTGTATAGTCGCCCTTCACGGACTGTTCATCAAGTTCAGGGATTTGGGCACATTGTGGAAGTACGACAAGGCCAATTTTGTAACAAGTCCTCATCCGGATTTGCCAGATCTTGTTTCTCGGGACCTTCCTCTGCGTCATTTTGACAGATCTCACAATCGGGCTGGTTGGCGGAGTCGTAATATCAATGTTACTCGTCATTTACAGAAATTACAAGTATTTCCCTTATCATAAATTAGCACTCATGTCCAACCAATAAGTTCTGTTCAGGGCACCGAAATATTTTATGTTTGTAACAATTCAAACTCAGTTATGTGCCATTCTTATTTTCAGTCGGACTCGGCTCAAACAGTGCTTCAACTGCCCAACTCAATTTCCTATCTCAACATATCTCGTTGCATAACTCAGTTGGATCAACACATTGTTCAAATGTGCTTAAATAATGAAGTTTTATTTTTCGTCATTTTCCAAGAAAAGTGTTCCGCTTGTTCTCGATTTTTCGCTGGTGACTTACATGGACTATTACTCGCTGAACAAACTAAAAAAGGTATTTTTGAAGTAATATCAGTTCTTTACGGACAAAGTGAACCAAGGCAAGAACATCGTCGTTGCCAGGATTGACGGTAATTGAAATATTTGTCATGTCGGTAGACAAAACCTATCAATTTATGGACAGTGTCGGGCTTATCAATATTATAGGAAGGACTAAATTCGTCCCAACGTTGTACGACAGTCTGAACGGCACTAACAATTGTCACTCAAATGTTTGTTGATTGCCTCTTAACTGACTCAAATAAAACATTTTTTGAAAATATTAGAAATGGCAGGGCATATTCACCGTGAGAATCTACAAACAATTATTGGAGAGATAAACCTGTTTAAACTGGTCAAACTGTGCCCCCACAGAGTTGGACACAATTTTATGAGGAAGAAGGAGGCTGAGAGAGTATAAACAGGATCGGGTAGTCAAGAAAAGAGAATTGTCTCCAATTTTAAGACTGAGGGAGTCGGACGACTTCTAATGTAAGGACAACCAGGATAACTATTCCTGGCAAATATATCTGGCCTATCAAATGAGTCGGTCGGTTTGGGGGGTCTCGGAATATAATAAAATCGGGGGATGTCGGAACAGGACTCCTTTTCGGATCAGAAATGGGGGATTCCGACTGGATTGGCGAGTTTTCCTCAACAACGAGGGGAGTAGCAGAAGCCCGCACTGTTTGTGGTAACAGTGTCCCAAAAGATTTTTTGTTTCGAAGAATAAGCCATTCTGAATAAAACAGAACTGATTACCACGGGAAACTTGGACGGAATATTTCGATTCAATTCCGTTGAACACAACCCCAATAAAAAAAGCCCTAAAGACCTCACTATCCTGAACTTTTCGGAAGAACGAAGGATTGATGATCACATCACAGACAGTACAACCCAAACCGCCTGAAATGTATGAAACGTCCACCTTTATCAATTTCAGGACGTAACTCTCCAATACTCATGGGAATGCGGAAGTGCATCATTGCATCCTCGAGTTGGAGGATCTCGACCAGCTGTTGTTCACTGACTTCCTTCGGACTGGGCACCTCGGTTATGTGGCCATTGATGGATTACCAATTCAGAGTGGCACACATTTAAAAACAATTTTATATTTTTATCCAAGTTCTTGGTTTTGATGCAGAAACCTTCGAGGTGAAATGTCAGGAATACCAGGATATGGCCTTATTGTGTTGTACAGTGGGTCGTTTGAGGATTTGGGAGTATTCTAATAAGATATATGTGTGGTCATCACTTTATCGGACAGTAAGAAGGGCAAATCATAAGCACCCACGTCGAGAAGCGACTTATCCGACATCTTAGACACAATTAATATATTTATTATTTTTTGTCTGCATTTTAAAAACAAAATAATTTTATTTATTAAACTAATTAGTTAAAATATAGTAATAATATTTTAAAACCAGCCATCTAATCCTCCTTTGCGGGACATATTTCCTCTAATGAGTAGAGAGGTCGGAAACAGGCAATAAACCCACAGTTTTCGTTAATCCTGGGAAATATCCAAAGCCTCTTCCTCCCAAACGTGCCCAAATAAACCACCAAAAACAGGAGACCACGAACTAACACAATAATCAACTCCCACATACCAATCAGGAGACCAACAGCCACCATAAAGAAACCAGAACTGATTGGACTTAGAAAAGAAAGGAGAAAATTCATTTGGGTAGGAAAAAGGGGGGAAAATGACAAAGACATGACGAGGAGTACTAATTGTGAGTTGGTGGCAATTTACATAGAATGACGCCCACCAACACACTGGACACTCTCACTGGATCGTACACCCACACATATATCTAAAAGGGTCAGTCACTCACAATACAGCCAAGTCGGAATCCACGAATTTGTGAGGTTCTTCCAATAAAGACAATTTTAGAGGCTCAGTTCTGTTGAATGACAGGTTTGTACTTTTGTGATGTCTTTTCTTGAACACCAACAAAGCAGCCACTTTTCAACAACTTTTGGCAAAATTTGACGCATTTCTGGCGTGTTTGGAACTGGGAAAAACATTTTTCTTGGTTTTTTGCGATTAGTAAATCGACCGCGTTCTTCCCTATTGGATGACTTGAGATTATTCACCAGTAAAATATTCTACACTTTGTCGACCGATACTCCCCGATTTGTTTTGACATGAAAACCTCAAATATTTGGCAATTTTCTTGTCATAATTCGTCTGAGGCGTACACTTTATGTAAACAAAATAAGCACCACCATACAAATAGGAACGTTGAATTTATTAAAAATGAATTTGATTAAAATTATATTAAAACTTATTAAAAACAAAATTATTATGAAATTCCAGTATTAAAATGTGATACTGACAGTAAAGTATATTGAAATGTGAATTATTTATTATTAGGGGGCGGATGCATAGAATTGAGATCGTCTTCAAATACATTGGCCGTCAAATATCCTGCCACTGACCCCGAACCGGATGTGATGTAGGCAGGCGTGGTTGTAGTGGCAATGAACAAGTCGTGTCGTTGGTCTCTGTACTCCTTCCAAACGGGGTTCTTGTTCAGAATGTCCATAATCTACAATTACCCAGACAAGAGCACCTCCCGCCCGTAGGATGGGTTATTGGCGAACTGTTTTAGTGTCTTCACAATCAACGCCTTTATGGCCTTGAAATTCTCGAGACTCAATTCCGAGCCCAAAAATTCGAGAAGAGCGTCAAAGAGAGAACAATTAATGGCCTATCCATTAACCAAATGCCCTACCTGTGCGACAAAAACAGACGAATTGTGGAGTGCCATGGAATAAAGTGTGCTGACGGTGTCTTCGAGTGAATCAGTGGAGTACAACAAGGCCCTCTTCAATGGCCCAACACACTCGTAGGCCGACAGAAAGTTGAGACATGCCTACTCGATTAAAATGGGAGAATACAATATTCTTGACTATTTGATTGAGAATGGCCACCACCATCGAGATTACGTCACCAGTCGCCACCTCAATCACCTGCACGAACTTGGGAAGCACTCCTATTTGGACGAGCATGTCCATCAGTGAAGGCTGCGCACTGAACAGCAACACAATCGCATTCACAATGAGTTTGAGATCCCCTTTCTACAACTCAGGCCAGCCACGACCTTTTGCTGAAGAGAAATATCCCCGGAAAGGCGGAAGAACTCGTCGAGGACGTCAATGATGAATTCTCTGGGACGATGTAGGACCCATCGAGGGTTGTTGATGAACAGTCGAATGTACACTCCTCCCACCATCAACTCGTTCGTTATATTTCCGTGCAGAATGACCATCTCATCGGATATGCGGAATCTGGCCTGTGCGTCCATCTTTAAAGCATTGTAGTGACTACAAGCTCACCGACATGCATTACCTGTTTGCCATCGAGGCCACCTCTCCACAAATGGAGGACCTGATTGTCCCATTCCAAATCAACTCGGGGTTCTCATTCGAGTCTATTAGAGTGTACAACAATACTAAACTATCGAATAATTGTAATGTGGCGGCTGTGGAATCCCTCATTGAGTCAATAAAGAGTGAGGGGATGAATTTGACCAGTTCAATCCTAATTCGAGGACCCACAAGTTTATCTCCCAACATTTTGGAGAAGAGGATGACCGCACTGTTCCTTACCATATGGTCCCCACTGTTGCAGAACAAATTCAAACACACAATCAGCAGCCCTGAAGTCGAATAAAACAATCCACCTTTGTTGTGAGCATCCTTAATGATCTTGGGATGTGACATCATCGAAGTCAACAAGGTCAGTACTTGAGCGTGGACTACTCGGAGTATAAAAAGAGAACCACCCTCAGAGTAGTGATGTAGTCCATATATCACATATCCAACCAACTCGAGTTTAGCAATGGCGACTACACACTCCTGGTTGTCGGCCAACAATATCATCAACTACACTCATCAAATTTAAGACAACATCAGCGAGAGGTCTGACAACCTCTTCCGAGTCGATAATGTAAAACAAAGACATTATCAGTCCCAGGAAAGGAATACTCAGTTTGTGCATTCCTACGAGTAATAAGAACACAACCACCCGGATACGCGCTTAGAAGATTGGCCAGTGCTTTCAAACACGTAGCAATATCTGCCGAGACCACAGTAAACTGGATTTCTGGGAAAGCAGACTTATTGGGGTTGAGGGGGTCAATATTCTACACATACAACTCCTGAATAATACTTGTGATTGGAGGGAGATGAACTCGTACAGGGCATTAGAAAGACTGGTGGGTTTCTGAACATGTAATATTAAGAATGACTTTAATGGGGAATAGTGGTTGTTCGTTGTAGACTCCCACATACACTCCGTCGACGTTGATTTCGAGTTGGTGGGAAGAATAAGTGAAGTCAGCGCCCAACAGATGGTCCACCTCGCACTACATTGATTAGAGGAGACACAACTCTATTCTCAATCAGTTCTCGCTGTTCTTTACAGTAATCAGTCAACTCCTTTCTGCATACTCCATTCCAGATCATGTAAGGGTTTCGACAGTTGGATGAGAGCAGTTTCAACACTTCCGGATACTCGTGCTCCCCCAACATTGACAAGATGTAGGGAGTCAAGAAGCAAGACATTGACTTCCTCACCAATCCATTGAACACAGGGTCACTCACGCTGTGTGTCGAGTCATACCCCCCCAAACAAGAAATAGCCCGAATGGAAACCATCGACAGTTGATTCATGAGTGCCTTACGTGATGAGAACACATGAACCTGCCGATTGGTCTCATCACTCGTCTCGACTCCTCCTTCCTCCAAAGTGTAGTCGTACAAAAAGACGAGAGGACACAAATAACACAGCACCGACCGCTGGAAGAGAGACATTTGAAGAGTCAAATCACAGGAGAGAGCCCCAATGCAGACAATGGCTTCTTGGCATGTCCGCGGAATGTTCTCGAATTGAGATTAAAGCATTACTGCAGTGAATCGGAGAATAAGCACAATGTCGTCCATAAAGCAGGCCAACTGCTGTATCACCGTCTGGGAATCGTCGAACATGGAGGCCACCGAATAACATTTAAGCACATTCAAGCATATCTGCGACCTCACTCACTCCACTCACTTTGGAAGGTCGGTCCTCATCTCGACTTGACGTATTCAGCATTTGACAGCATCGGGAAAATGACGTTTGCAATACCTGAAATGAGGACAGTCGAAAGAAACCGAAAGACCATTCTCTCTGCGTAACTCCTCCGCATTCAGAGGAGAACAGGCCACTGTCCAGTAGCACAATTCGGTGGCTGCCTCCAGAAGGGAACACTTTTTCTGAAATAGTTGAGTGTCGTTGGATTCTTTTCTTATTGTCGCCACCAACATTGCATATCCCGGGTACTTGTACACGCTCAGTTCTGCATTCTAATAAAGCAGTTGCGCACCTTTAAGGAACCGACTGAAAACGATGGACTGCCCCTTGAGAATTAAAATTATATTATTTTCATCAGGACCAGACTTCCTGGTTGACTTGTCCGTCAGAAACTGGTATGCTGCGTTCATCTTGTCAAACATTTCCTTAAAGATCACTACTCAGAACAGACCCTTCCCTCTATGTTTTTGTCAGGGTGATACTTCTGGGCCATTCTAAAGTAGGACTGACGGATTTTTGACTCGCTCAGTCTAATCAATACTACTAATAATAATTAACTCGTTTTCTTTCAATCCCAGAATCTCACACGCAGTCTCGTTGTTTATTTTTGGGGGCTTCTTCTCAATCTCTTGTTTCCACGTCAACAACAGGTCTTTGAGAAATAAGACCTAAATAATGACACAAATGAGTAAACTGGGTCTTTGACAGGCCAATCGGGAAATCGGTCGACGTCACAAAAATTGCGGAGATAGAATATATTGCAAAAAAGCTCATTCTCGAGTTGAGGGTAGATTATGAGGGGAACTGGACAGAATTGATAGAGAGCCTTGACATTGCTCATCAGACGGATCGTGTAGTCTGAGATGTGAGTGGCAATCCGCGCAATCATGTGATTTCTAGGGAATCAACAAAAACAGACTTACTTCATCGAAGTATTCCAAATCACTTCAGGATTGTCAAATTCCCCCAAATAAATCCTGGAAAACTCTTCAGGAGAGTAGTTGACCAAATAGTTGATCATGGCCTCGGGCAGTAGATTGCTTAGAATGCTCTTTTTGACCAAATCAGACACACCCTCCTACGAAATGAACTCTTAGGACAACTCGGTCGCAGTAAAAGTTCTGTTTGTCGTGTGTCTGTTTAAGAAAACGTGAAATCGGGAATATGTTCGAGCCAGTGTACATCAATATAAAGTAGAATAGTCCAGTCTGATATAGTTTCCCTATTATTGGGTTGTCCTCCACAATTTGGTAGAGGAGGACAGCACATCTCTCCACAATCGGGGGATAGAACGTCAACAGAAGCTGCCAATGGAGCACGCGGACTACCTGGACTATGTGAGACAGGTTACTTCCCGATGTCAATATTTTCTTAATCCGTGGGATTGGGTGGAATACCGAGTTATTCGAATCTCTGCATCCCATGACAAACAATAATAAACCTGCTCGGGTAGAATTCGCAGACGCTGATCAGAGTATCTAACAATGTGATGGCAATCTCCGATTCTGTCAAAATGGCGTCATTCGAAGGCATCAACTGCCACTTCAACTGGGGGACTAGATTTATGGGAGTCCAATTATCCATTCCATTACACCAAACACGCGTTTTGAATGTAATCTTCTCGTCGTTCTGAAATTGAATGAGCTAGTCAGTCACAATGTCCAGGACATACATCGGACAGTGAGTAAGGACCCATCGTCTTACTACTCCCTGCCGCAATATGCCACTCTTTGGCGACAGAACGGTCATTGGACTCAGGACTGGCTTCGATCAGATTGCTCTGCCCGGGGAGGACTGCTCTTGTCAAGTGCAAGTGTGCCAGAGTTATCATTTCCAATAATTTCTTGACATTGGCAGCAGTCAGCAATGTTTTGCAGTTATCCTTATGAGTTATAAAGACAACCCAACCTTATACAACAATAGTTTTGATATGAATATTACTAGTCTGTCCCTTTCCAGGCAGAGAGTGCACTACAATCACAGCCCAGCATTACATTGTCCAACAAAGACATGAAAAAGCAGCAATCCGACAAATGCCCGATCTCCATGTAGTACATCTCATAGACCTTCGTCATTGCTTGGAGGCAAGTCCAGCGGAGGGGAGGTTGGGAAGTCAGAAACTTGCGGAATAGGTCGTTGAATAGACGATAACTGGTTTATTAGAACAAACATTACGGATTTCTGATTAACCCCTTACAACTGTCCTCCAGCAGATACCGGACATAGCAACCACCTTTGATGGTGAAGAGACAATACCGATTTCCAACACTTGTTCTACTGACTTGTAGTGCACTTCAAATTCCTTAAAGTTCCAGGAAATGTCTAAATTTCCGAATAGTTCAATGTCTCTGTCCAGTCCGCGAATCTCGTTTTCAAGAGAAATCCTCAACTCTTCCCTCGTCTGAAATATTAGTCAACACTCCACCTTGAAATTCCATATCAAGTCAACGCAGGAATGGTCTTGTGCGAACATGTGATAAAACAGTTTCCAATTGAGTGTGTTCACCATTCTCTTCCTCGGTCGTCTCAACGTCACCACCATGTCCGGAGTGGCCTGCAGTTGAGCAACACACTCACAACAGGTCTGTTTCGTCGGAAACTTAGTCGCCAGTGCTGCAAAAAATGTTCAATTTTCTCTTCCACGATTTGTACTTTTTGGAACGTTTTGCTCGCCTGAGACGTCTTCTGGAAGATTAGACAAACAAGGGGACCTGGAGGATGGCCATGTTGTCTCTCACGTTGAGGAGATCCTGCTCAGATTCGTCAACCTGATCACTGGAATACAAGTACGTGACCAATCCGGGGGGCTGTATAATAAAAAGGGCGACTCACCACAATCCGATTGAATAACGTGAATGTCCCTTCATTGTCGCATGTCCACAACTCGAGAAGACGACGACTGAGTTGTCTATTCGTAATAGTTTCAACAAATTACTTGTTGGCAAGCATTCGTGGCTCGTTCGAGGTAGTAAAAAGTGCAGTGTAGAAATGTCTTATGAGGGATCCTTCCGCCAGTGCATAAGTCTGCAATTTCTGTGCTTTGGAGAGAGACCCTTCCTGAAATAAGAGTAGGGAGTCACCTCAATCATTGCCTTCAACAACAATCCTGCCCCCTTCACAATGGCAAGGGATGGATGCTGGAATAGTCATAACTCGAGTACATCAAATAGTTTGAACAGAGGACGCCCCAGTTCTGATACGAGCTCCAAGAGAAGGTCAAACTTTTCCGGGGAGGTGGTCTCCGAGTAGGGCTGACATAACGAAAAAGTAAGAAAGTCGAGAAATGCAGTGATGACGAGTGCCCCAGTCCGTTTGTTCTGTACATATTACGAATTGTCTTACAATATGCCCAACAAACGTCTCAAGAATTTCCAACAGAAACTTTTGGAGGAGAGAAGAGACATTTTGTTCATTTGTTCCTGCAGAAGATCCGAGTCTCCGTGCATGGGTTGCATGAGGGAACAAATCACTTCGATTGCTGCGTGAGTGAGCGAGTCGTTGCAAAGACGGAGAGCCTTGACCACCATGATCCCAACCTTCTCACGGAGACTGCAATATAACACACTCACAAACCACGAAAGTTGAGTGAATGAGTTGAACCCAGCTTTGGAAGCAAACAATCTCCTCAAAGCAAAAAAATATGACAAAAAAGTGGACGAGTCAAACTTATCGACCGAACCTGCGATGAGTCCCGAGAGTGCCATGCAAATCATTTTTTCCTTGTTTTCGGCAAACAAGTTCTAAAATCAGTTGAAAGGACTCACGTCGGCAGTGACCGAATGGACCAGACCACGATACGACACGTTCGCGTTAAACCTCTCGACCACATCACTCTCCTCTACAGTTCAGTCAAGACACATACGGTCAATCTGATAAAGCAGTTTCAAATGAATTCGCTCAATTTCTTCTCCCGCTTGAGCGGAGAAGGGAACTTGGATAGAGGGGGAGTCTTACTTAATCTATGCCCACGGTTGGTGACACTCACTTTGACGTGAGCATCGGCATTCCCCGAGGCTCTCACTGCATCCAGGAGGGACACAACTGCCACATCACTGAACAATCAAATAAAATAATAACCGGGAGGATGAAATATAACTGCGAATATCCTCATTTGTATACTCAATACTGAACATTTGGGGATCCCGCTGATCACAAATAATCGAGAACACCTTCGTTAGCCATTATAGCAATACATTGCAGAGAATACGACATGTGATTGGGTTGTACGACAGGGGGTCGCGCTCCACCAAACACGTCGACGTCAGACAGAGCAGTCTCTTAGTCAACTGTTGATGTCGTCGGGACACTTTATTGACAGGAAATTCGACATAAGAAGTCAGTGCCTCGTCATGGCTGCAAATCAACCAAAACGTAAAACCAGCAGGAACCGAATTTTGTCTCCAAAAAAGAATCAAATGAAACAACAGAACGACTGTATAATATGTCGATGAACAAATTCGACATTGCTGCCTCACCAACTGCCCTTGCAAACAGGTCTCTCTTCTCCAAGGCGTAGAGGTGCTACACCTCCCATATGAACACTCACCTTACGCCCAAACCCTCCATAAGCAATGGAAATTCCCCCATGCATAAAGTCGACATCAAGAAGGCCCTCAATATGCAGATAGTCGTAATTAGTTATCAATTCCCCGGTTGTGTCCACTACGGAAACCCACGCCGAGTGGACGTGGAGAGTGACCGACTCTGTTCCCCCATTCCACATGTATTTTATGCCCGAATACTTCTATTTGAATTATGTTATAATGACCAACTTTCACTTCTTTCACATTAAACGACTTTTTAGTGATTTGTTTCTAAATTATGTGGCAAATGAGCAAACAAGAACATCCGTTATCAACTCATTTCGATAGTCGGAGGAAAATTTCATGTTTCCGATTTTCCCGGTCTCCTTTCTTCCGGTAATTATGAATTCTGAGTTGGGAGACTTGCCCACTGGGGAGATGGAGACGAGAGAGTCATAAGGCCACTAAAAGTCGTTATTTAAGAGATATGCTGGCTATTGTCAATAGACCACAGAAAATAATGGTCAAACCCACAACATACTTTGTTTGTGAGTTCTTTGGAGTTGGGGTTCGTTGTGTAGACGCAGTTGTCGCAGATACTTAGAATTCGTTTATATCTAAAATGTGGGTTTTCGGACGGGGTTAACTTGCCCTTCCACGAATGTTTTACAACAAGGTGCGAAATAAGTGGAATGTCACTGAATGTTGTCTTTGAGGACATGACCCGGATTTATAATGCTAACGTCAAAGCAATTAAATAATTTAGAATCTTATTAAAGTTAAAATATTGTACCGTTATATTTTTAATTCAATATATAATAATTAATTACAAAAATCAACTATTGTATCTATAGTTATGTCCAACGAACAACAGGGGGAATTTGACGTCCAACAATTCGTCAAAGAATTCGGTCCAATACACTTAGAGAATCCTTAGACAGCGAGGACATCCAGTCAATACTCTACTCTGACCGACTGGAGGCTAGAAGAGGAGATGATACCCTGGGGACATACAACGTCATGGTTAATAAAAATATATTCGAAAATCGGGAAACTCTGCGAATTTATATTTCTGGGGACTTTGACCTTGAAGGGATAGTACAAACCTTTTCCGTGGAAACATTTGTGACTTTATCGTTAGAAACGTTGTTCCAGAGATACTACGAAAAAATTAAAGTTAGATTTTTAGTGCATTTGTAGGTTAAAAATAAACTCCCGACTTATCGAGAAGTTCTGATTAAAAAAATTGAGGAAAATTACTTGGTCCAATCATCGGGAAAGAATTGGGAGATTGTAGGATCAGACCAATCCACATATTTCTCCTCAGGTCCACTTTGTCCATCGAGTCTTAGGGGCGAGGATAATCCTACTCAGAATGCTCGCTCAAAAAAACATCAGTGCATCGTTCCAGATAGATTGTATGTCTAAATTGGGCGTATTGACTAAGTGTTGCTATGTTGGCCCATTCATTTTATTTACTGCGCAGAGTGCATTGCCAAACACCTTCATTGAAGCTAACAACGAGTCCAACCTCTTGTTTGGTTATCAAGAGGAGATAATTCAACAACCGAGCCCCTCGGTGGTCACTCATTTCATGCTGGCCGGAGATGGGTCGCTCGTGTTTTGTTTACTTTGTAGGCATATAATAAGCATGCAACAAGTCGGCTTTGAGTTCACTCTCAGGGCAGTTAAATTTCCCTGTGTGTTAAGTTTGAGGCAACCACGGAATAAATATATTCCTGAAAAGATAGATTTGGATTGGAAGACTGACCTGGAACTGTGCAGCAAGTACATCGACTTTAAGGTTCTCTTTTTTTGTGTTTTTTAGGAGAGAAAGGCAAATGACTGTCAAGTTTTTCTTGAGAATAAACCGCAGTTGAAACGAATCATGTCGGACCTAATTCAGTCACTTTTACTGCGGAAACCTGATAATATTCCTCAATTTTTAGTCGATTATTTTAAAGTTTATTAACACTTACAAATTAACATTTTAATTGGTTTAATTGTCAAATCAATCTGTAAAATCAACTTTTTCAAACAATTAAACAAGGGTTTTTATTACAAAATTGTAGTATCAAAACTTTTAAATTTTTATGACGTAGATAACCAAGTTCCTTTTGAGATCGCTTGCTTAGTTTCTCTCGCATAAATTTCTGAGTTCTATCATATTTTAGAGAATAGAGAATTCCCTGATAAGCTTATGTTCTCATTGGGTCGGTTGAATTCCCCCATCCAAAGTAAATTCTCTTCGTATGCTTTAACAAAAATTCTTTTTGTATCGGCAGACATAAAGAAGTGTTGATAATCGGTTAAAAAACACCAAATAACAACAAGAGCTCGATGATAAGCAAATTCCCCCTTTCCACGGCAGCCTTAAGTGCAGAATTCATACCAAACAAATTGTCACATGCAATATTTTGAAAAGTCCAAGAAAATCTCCCTTTGAAGCCAAGACAATCATTATTTGTCGAAAACTGCCATTTTAAGCTGTCGATATACTTTGATGGATATTGGAGACTCTTAGGTCAACCAATGAATGATTTTTCGATATACTTTAAGCGAATATAATTCTCCTTGAAGTTTTTCATTGGCCAGTGGTTTTCGAAAAGTATGATTTGAGAATAGTTCTTCCCCAAAAAATTGATTAGCCTTTGATTTTATGAGTTTAAGAAAGAGAGAACGTTCACCTCGGAGACAGGTTTCTTTTTTAAATGACTTGATCTAAAACAATAATTAAAAATTATAAACCCTACTAAAATGAAAGCCCAAACTAATGTGGATTGAGCAGCACTCGTCACATAAATTTAGTTTTTACAAGTTCGTAAGGCATACATTCGAAAACCAGCACGGGCTGGTATAATTCAGGAATGTTTCAAAAAAATTGTTTAAAAACGTTTAGTGGGCTTTCTTTGGCCTGACCAAACTATTGGCCCAATATGGCTTTTAAAAGGTTTAGTTTAAATTTGACTTTACTCCATGTGAAGTAAATGTGCTGAAAAAAGAGAGCCATTGGTGAAAGATGACCTCAAAAATTCTGGAATGTTTATGGCTTCGTGATGTGCTAATAATAGTAAAATTAATTTCATTAATAGTAATTTAGTTATAAATTGTTATGTTTTAAAGCGATTAAATTTGTTGGGTGTTAATTGTTTCTAATGGCTGCACCACGTGCGATGTCCTTCAGGGTCAAGTTCGGATCCATTTGAGTCCCATTTTGTAATATATCAAACCACAAGTATCTTACTCAATTTGATCAAATACGTCAAAAAAACTTACCTTAGTGGCAAGAAACATAATAAATCACTTTTAAAATAATAGCGTTCATATTAAATTCTAAAAATGCGTCTTTATTTTCACCAAAAAAACACGAGATCTCCACTTGTGTGCAACCAAATAAATTTTGATCTTTTATGAACGTTTTTGCATTCAAAACTGGAGTCAGACGTTCCTTTTTTTACCGAAAAATTTTTCAGTCAATCAGTATGGTAAAACTAACCTATCTCACGATGGTTTAAACTCACCTCAAGTTCCCTGTTAGTGGATGAACAATCCTACACTTTGCGATTTATGCTTCGCAATGATAGGAAGCGCCAACATCGAAAGATCAAAAAGCACTTTCGCTATGTACGTTTGGGTGCCACAAGCCAATTATCCCTGTGGTAACTTTTCTGTCACTTTTAACTTAAAGCTTATACAAGTAAAAGGGTCTATAGGCCATGCTTTTGACCATTGCATGCGTACTGAACATGCAAATAAGGGGAGTTTTTACTCTTTCGGTGCTATGACAGATTTCTGTTCCACTTGAGCTCACCTTTGGACATCTGCGTTATTGTTTAGCAGATGTTGTTTAGCAAATATGTATATAAATTAAAAATCCTGAGCCCCACTTAGAGGTTCCGGTAATTTCTAAATTTGGAAATTACCGCACAAAGATTATATTTTTTTCAAACTACCCCAAAAATAGAGGTTTCCCAAGCCAGAGGTCTGCCCCAAATGGAGGCTATACTCTATTATCATATCTGTGAGCGTTTTGACAAGACATCAACATAACCTTATATAATACGCATTTTAAATTATTTATTTAAAAATTATCAAGGTAACCCGGAGTACTCGGTAACCGGTAGCGCCTGTGACATAACAAGTCCAACGTGTGTTCATATTTTATATGATTTTAATAATATCTCAGTTTGCCAATTTTAGAAGACATCCATGATTAGAAATTTTATCTATTTTGAAAATTTCTATTTTCGAATATGTGATCAAATATCAAAGCTTAGTTGTTTAATAAGGTAATGAATCCACTTTTCGTGTAATTAGGCTATTTTCTAACCCGTAAGAAGTCGATAAAAAATAAGAATGATAATAAAAGTAACCTCAAAAATTCTTTTATCATTCAACCAGTAACAAAAGGATGTTTGGGCTTTGAACATCGATTTCATAAAATTAAGCATATCAAAGCAAACTTATATATTTATTGAATCAACTAACAAAAAATAAACACAGGCAATATAACTCTGAATGATAAAATAATCCAATTTATTTTATAACAATCAAACTAAAATTTTATTTATATTAACTAATTAAACTCCGGAACTTTTCCGATCAATTGTTTTAGAAAAATCAATTGATCTTTTTGGCTTCACGAAAACTAATATATTAAAATATTTAATTACATTCTAAGAAGATACAAGAGAAAATCACAAACAGGATGAGCGATGCAACATATATATAAAATGCTACAATTTCACTTAATTAAATTACTATTTTTTTGTTCGTTATCAAATTCTGTTTCCATTTCTTTAATTGGTTCTGGTTCTACCCATTTTAGTTTCTTCGTATCATATCCAGTCAGCATTTCTCTTTTATCCCTCACATAACTATTGATGTAGTATATTTCCTGATTTCCATATGGTAGTTCTATAAACACCGTTAAAAGCAAATTTTTTAATTGTGAATTCCGTATTATTATGGTAACAGAATCTAACAATGAAAATAAATATTAAACTGTTTTCTGCTTGTTCACATATTTTGTATTCGTTGATACAGAGTGTAGCGGAAGTAAAATTATCTGTTTTTGTTATTAGCGAGAATTGTAGGAAATATTTGTGATAATAAGTTGTGTGGATTTCTGATAAAACTTGATCAAAATCTATTTTCAATAATGTATAAAATACCGAAAATATTTTTTTGGCGTCTGTTTCTATCCAATATCTGAACGAATAATCAACATAGTTTAAATTGTATTCAATATCTGGCTTCAAGTCTGCGTGACCATTACGATTTCTCATCTATTAATTATAGATAAAGAATGAACTATTTCTATTCTATCTCGTGTATTCAATCCAGAGTTTTCTCTCGAAAAAATAACAGAATCTGATTTATGAAACGGTCTTCTAAATTCGGCTTTGGGTAATTCTATTTCAGATTCCTACAATCTCAAACATAAAACCATACGTTAAATACTTGATCTCTTTTTGTGATTGAAGGATCATTGAGATCTTTTAATTTATATACTCTGAATAAATCTAAAAATCATGTTTATAAATTTTTGCCTTCTTTAGATAAGCAAAATGGTCTGGGTCTGGAATTAAAATCCATTCTGGGTGAAAAAGGCAGTAATTCTACGAATAATAATTTTTAAGAGCAATACTTAAGTGGCTAAATTCGTGAGCCCAGCAAAACACAAATAAAAAGAGTAGTGCAAACATTCTAAAACTTGCCAAATAGATAATATTTATATATAAAGCACGCGTTCCTTCCATGAAACTCCCATAAATGCCAAATTAAGATAATACATAATTTAGTAACTTTTTTTCGACAAAAACAGCGCTGTACCGCTAAGTTTAAAATATTGTTTAAAAATTCTTAATTATGGCCCACATTTTTTAAATCAGGCACATCAACGTTGAAGGAAAATGTATGAGAGACTATGATATCCATATTTCCGAAAATTACAAAAACTGGGAATTCTCCACTAATTATCGTGTTTTTAAAACTGTGGAGAAGTAATACTTTTTTATTATCAGAAAATCTCTTTATTTTCTTAACTATTTTGAAACAGCTACGTTAACAATACAAAGCTTGCAACTGTCAAAAAAATGGCAGATATGGCATGAAGAAAAGCGAAAACTTTGATCATCACTTGCCGGCTAGAAAGATGTCCAGGAAAAAAAGATCGACAACGACGCGTACGATTCGAGAGGCAGTTCTTGCAAAGAATTAAGATCAAAACGCGCTGGAATTTCAATGCGATTTTTTCGCTCACCAGCCGTAACAACTACTCAGCCTCCTTACCAACCACGCCAAAGAATTGTAACGACAAAGCAATAGCGTTATCCAAAGCCTAGAGAACATACAACAACATCTCAGACAGGGAATCCACACATGTCAGGTCAGAAACGAGAGACCTACCTCGCTTATATGGGAATGTATTCATCCCATCTGGACGTTTTCCATCACCCCGAAAGAGGCCAACGAGAATCCCACGGAATCAAATGTCCTCTTAATCACTTGACCAACACTCATCTTACAAGACAAGACGTGTAATCCGTTTGAAAGGATCATGAAACAACATCGGCAACGGTGCGGTTGACATATATCAAGTCAAGTCGAATACACATTCCGATGCGAACAGTCTCGTCCTCCAAAGTAGACCGTTGGACACCAACGGGAGAGCGTTTAGCCAATCCCCCAAGTGCGCCTGGTAGCCGCAGTTCAAAAGGCTAGCTGAATCTAATCGGCCTGCAAGCGAAGACTCTCCAACAGGTGTGAACATCTGATGACATGGAAGGACTCTCTGGAAGGTCAAGTCCGAGCGATCTCCAGGCGTGAACAGCCACATGGTATCCGTAAGCTTGCCAAGTTCGGGTGAGTTTATAAGAACAGAGCGAACGAAATTTCCAGAAGGGGACAACGATGGGAGATAGCAAGGCAAGATCTTTGCAAGAACGAACCCCAATACCCCCAAAGGGAGTGTGAGTGCAGTACGAGCACGTCCCACCTCATAAACAACGTGTTCAGAAGGAATTGTAACGACAAAGCAATAGCGTCATCCAAAGCCAGAAGTTCTTGATGTGAATGATAACAAGGAGATAATAATGCAGCCGAGGGATTTAAAGAAAGTTTTTGAGTAAGAATAGCCCCAAATGAGAGTCAAAATGACAAATTCGAGTTCACAGATCCAAAATCTTTCCTTTTTGCGAGACGACAGCCTTTGCAACACCTTTATCACAAATAAGAAAACCAATAATCACAAGATCTGAAAGGGCAATTAAAAGGAGCCCGTCAATCTTCTGCCATACTCCGATGTGTTAGTGGCTTCAAAAGTCCAATTACTTTATATTTATCTCTGTTTAATGATAGTCCAATTTTCGCAAATTCAAATTTTGTGCTCGATAAAGAATACTTGGACGTATCCTGACGCCCCTATGCAAAATAATGGAGTCGTACTTCCTGCTGCTTTCGAGTCAGATCGAATGTGATGCATTCAATCTGTGCTTGAATTGTGGTCAAACACACAACTATGATATTGTGGTCGAGAAATTATTCAAATGTGTGATTGAATTATTGAAATTCTGAGTTTTAAATTTTCTTGATAATCAAAGTTGTCGACTGGAGAGTTCCAAAATGCAAAACTAAATTGCTCAAAAACTGCAAATTCAAAACACGTAGATTTCATTGCTCATGACAATCTGCAGACACCAAAAACATTAATGAGAAAATTGGTAATTATTCAATTTTAAGTGATATTTTTTATATCCAATTTTTAGGCATTTTAAAAACAATAACTTAGAGAAATAATATTATTGTTTTCATTTTTTATGTATTTGATTTAAAATTAATTTAATACAAATAATACAAATAAATTGATATAATGAGTATCAGACAGGACAGTGTGATTCCACTCAAGAACGACCTGATCCTCCGAGTTGCCAAAGGAAATGTCGACCCCTCCTCCAAAATTCCAGTTTGGGTGATGAGACAGGCGGGGCGATACTTGGAGGAGTACCGTCATTTTTCCGCACAAAATGGTTTCCTCAACATTTGCCAAACTCCCGAATTAATGTGCGAGGCCACGATGATGCCATTCAAATACTTTGATTTCGACGCGGCAATCATTTTTTCCGACATTCTAATATTGGCCCTGCCCCTCGGCCTGAAGGTTTCGATGGTGCCAGGCCAGGGACCGGTCATTTCTCCCAAACTGACAGAATTGGCCAACCCTGTTTTCGACGTTGACCTAAGCCAGCACCTCAGTTATGTGTATCGCGGAATCGAACTCACCAGGAGAGCCTTGGACGGGAAGGTGCCCCTCACAATCAAGAATAACTCCAAATTATTATCATTCTGTCCAACTTCATTTTCGGGATTTTCTCAGCTTTTTAATGTAAGAAAGCAAGTCTCCTGAACAAATCCCCAACCAAAACAGAATGAAAAAAACAAATACTACTGTTTGAGGGTGCAATCATCGTCATTTAATTTAGTTATCTTAAATACAAGCCCATAGGCTTTCCAAATATACTTCCTATAACAACAATACTTAATGTATCATATTACCAAACAATTTATTTGAAAAGTCCAGATAAAATTGATTTCTAATTATTACGTCTGCTTTCAGTCGATTCTCCTCCTCTTCGAGCCCGAGCAAATGTTCTCGACGGGTACACTTATCCATTTTACAGGGCAGGCCACTTTTGTGGTTGTTCTCGAGTCCGATTTAGTTGCATGCTTCGCCGCTGTAGGAAGGAGTTTATACTCCGGGCGCATGCTTTCCAATGTTCTCTTGATCACGATTGACTGGATATAAGCTCGCGTAGATCCCTGGACTTGCAAGGAGTTCTGGTAGTGTTTATAGAATCTGGATGTTATTCCATCCCACATAATAACCAACGGTACGACATTCACCTTTGCATTATGGATTACCTTCAATTCGTTCACCAAAAGGTCATATTTATGTAATTTCTCTACTTCTACATGCTTCAAGGATCGTTGAGAAGTAATCCCAATTTTTGTCTGCTAAAATTGACTGCCCTGTTTCCGCTGAAAAATAATATACAAATTCAATTTTTAAAAACCAAATGTTTGGATTTTATCTCATTGCTCTAGTTTGAATAAATAATTCAACTGCAATTTTATCTTATTGCACTCATTGAAAGGGGACTGAAATGGATTTGGGGATGTCGCCCGTACTGGTGTAGACAAGCCACATGACGTGCCAATCTGGACATACTCAGACACACACCGAAGGTCGCTGTCGTGCTCCACTCTGTCCTGCATAAGCCAAAGCAAGTCGAATCGGGACAACAGGGCGCCCGGAAGCTGAATATTCTGCTCAATCGACTTGCGTGGGTTATATCGCCCATAAGCAGGGTTGGTTGCAGCAAGGATGGACACACGTGCATTTAATGACGTCAGAACACCCGCCTTTGATATAATATATATGTGGAATATACCTTTGCTATTGATATTGTTTGTTGTTCTATCACCTCGTGGATACCACACCGGTCTGTGTCATTCATTTTGTCAAACTCGTCAATGCAACAAACCCCTCCGTCAGTTAGAACTAGTGCCCCTCCTTCCAAGGTTGTCTCCCCCGTCAATGGATCCTTCATGACTGCCCCACAAGTAGAAAAGCAAAACGACAAGTAAAGATGTCGGATTAACCGGAGAACAATTTAGTTGTCCAATAATGAAAAAAATTCTAATTATGAAATTAAGTTAATTTAATTTATCTTTGTTTTGGTTTAAAAATGAATAAAATGTTTCCCGGACAACATTTTATTAACAAAATTGCTTATTAGTTCTTGCTGCTTAATTAATTAGGCATGAATTGTGCATATCTGAGAAGCAATGGCATATTATACGAACTCGGAGAATGTACCACTGTAGGACGCCGCCAATGTGGACTAATAATCGATGTATCAAATAATATATATTCAGTCGAGTTCTGTGGACGATAGACACGCCACAATTCACTATTCAAAACACAATAATTCATTTATCCTTCAAGATCTGAACACCCGCACAGGCACTCACGTGAACGGCTACAGAATAACGACAGTCAGACTATCCCCGGGAGATATAATCAATTTCGGTCTCGAACCATCAGCTTTCGAGTTCTGTCTTGGAGAAATACCACCTGTACAAAATAACTGTCCCACTATCACCCGTCATTCCGAATTGGTTGAAAATTTTCCGGCAGGAAGAATTTTTTCCGAGCCAACGGGGAGTCTTTCTACACTCCGACAACCGATTGTGAGAGCGGAAAATAACTTTTAGCACTGTGAGCCAATGTCCCCATCCAGTAGGACTCATCAAGAAGACGAGGTCACAAAACTCCGAGAAGAGTTAAGAAAAGCCAAAAATGTGGTTTCGGAAAGTGGAAGGAAGGACAAAGAGTTGAGACTGCAGAGAGAAATTATTCACGAATTGGAAGGCAAGATTGACCACCTCAGGAAAGCAAAGGATCTCACCGCCCAAGAGCTGGCGAATAGTCTCGAGTTACGGCAGAGACTTGAGGAACAGGTGACATACAAGGACTCTCTTATTGACTCACTTTCAGACAAGGTTTTGTGATTTTATATTTTTAGGTTAAACTGAGTGAAACAAGATCAGTCCAAAACGTGGAAGAACCAAAGTCGCCATCCTCGGCGGAATTTAAACGTGTTCACCGTGATAAGAAGATATTGGAGGAATTAGTTACTCAACTACAAAGAGATTCAGTTTCTAAGGTGAATTGGCTGTGGTTAGATTTTTAGGACGAATTGATATTCCGGCAGTCAGTCGAGATTGAGAATTCTTGCAAAAAAGATGTTATTTATATTTATATGACATTTTAGGACAGTCCTGCTCTCGAAAGTCTGCAAAATGTTTTGTTTCGATTTGATTGTAGAGTTTAAAAATCCAAGAAAGTGAAGGACGTCGGGTTACAGCAGATTTGACGACTATGAACAGGAAATGTTAAGACAAAAGAAAAGGATAGACAAATACGCGGAGGTTTTGTCGTCAATTCACTGCCAAGCAATGCAATCTACTGGAAACTCAAATTGACAAATACAAAACCGAAAACCACCAGTTAGAAGAGGCGGGAAACGCCAACCGTCTTGAACTGCAAAAAACAGTCAATAAAGTTACCAAAATGTAAAAACGGTTTAGTATGAACAATTTAAAGAAAAGATCCTCACTTCTGTCAGAGACTTGTTCACGGACTGCGAGGAGATCAGCGATGAGGTCATTGCACGAGAAGTCGCCAGATTGTCCAAGATTCGGGAGGTTTATGAAGGCAAAGTGGGAGCTTTGACCACTGAAATTGGCGTCCTTAACAACCGGGAGGCGGACTTTCAGTCAAAAATGAGAGACATGCGTGTTTCAATTGACAGGGAATTGGTTTTTCTATTTTGTGAGTGCAGGGAGAGTATTTGGAGGGTGGAAGTACTATGTCTTCACATTTGGACTGTCTGGTGAGCAGATTGGAGTCTAAGGAGGGACTTGACGACTCTTTGGTTTGGATCCGTGAAACACTTGTCAACGTCTTGTCTTTTCAAAGCAAAAAACTGCACGAAATTGAAGATTACTTGGAGGACGGCAACGAGGTCTATAAGCCGTCTGACTGTGAGTATTTCCATGAAGTATATCCCAGCTATTACTGAGAATATTGCCGTGTTGACTAAACGACTTGCATTGACGAGAGCACTCCACGACGAGTCTGTACAAGAAATGGAAAAGATCCGCCAAAAATACGCTCAGGACATTAAAGAGGCCAATCAGAATGCAGACCGTGAGTTGAGGAGGCAGATTGAACTTGCAGTGGAGAGAACTGTTGCCGAAGGTTCCAACTAAAAATTATATTTCAGAAAATGAAAAATCGTGTCGGGAAATGGCCAAGATCCGACAATTGGCGGAGGAAGGATGAGCCTTCTTTCAAAGGAGGAGACCGAAAAGGCAGAGTTAATGCAAATCGCCTTGGAAAGACTGAATTCGGTTATCAATTTGGTTTTATTTCAAGACACTTGAGTCACGAGAATCAGATTTGGAGGCTCTTAGACATAAATATCAAGATTTAGACAAATCGGCGGAATCTTATAAGCAAGATAAAGTTTCTTTGGTTTTTTAAATTTTTTTAGGTCAAGTTGCTGGGAGAAATCGAATCGTTGAAGGTCGCCTTGGAAAATGAGAATAAGTTGAAGTTGAGGGCGATATCGGACCAGCGAGAGTACTACGAGACCGAGTCACAGAATTTCCGTGAGCAGATCAAGCAGCATTCGTTGACAATTTGCAAACAGGAAGAGCGGCTTTTAAAACTCACCCAAAAGAAAAAAGCAGCAAAAATCGAGTCAATCCGACTCAAAAACTCTGGTTTGTCTGTCATCAACAACAGAAATGGAAAACCGCAAGTCTCAGTCGGGTGACCAAGTCAATTCTACCGAGTTCAAAACGACAGTTAATCGATTAAAGTATGGAAATATATTTTGTTATCTCAGAATGGAAATTGGCAGATTGGAGTCAAAATGTGAAGAAAGGGAATTTTTAATTTCTTCGTTGGAGCAGGAAATGCATGTTTTAAGGGCGAGAGTGTCAGATTCGAACAACGGAGTGAGTCAGGAGTTGACAGACTCTCGGAATCTACTCAGAAAGAAAGACGAGGAAATAGTAATCTTGCAGCGTAATTCATGTGCCGATGAAGTAGCCAAATACAAGCAAGAAGTTAAGAAAATGGCAGCACAACTCGAGTGACCCTTATTCTCATGTGTTAGAGTGCATAAGCAGACGTACTCCAAGTTGAATGAATCCCACAAAGAAGCGAAGGACAGACTTGTCCAACTTGGGCAAGAATTGGCAGATTCCCGAGATGAGAAGAACCGTGCATTAGCCCAGTTAGAGCGATATCCAAAGGCAAATGATTTAATGGCCATGGGGTCGCTCTGCAAGGGAGAACGACATTTGGCTACAATCGAGCGACAAGGGGAGGCTTTGGCGGAGTTAAGGAACCGACTGAGGGAGTTTGAAACCCTTCGGATGCTCCGTACTTTTGAACGAGCTAAACGACGTAGCCTCGCCCGATTCGGGTCTTAGACAAGAAAATGTTTTTCTCAAGAGAAAAGTGGCAGAACTTCAAACACGGGAGGCACTGACTAGCAATGAGATGATAAGGAATGCAATTTCTGTTAAGAAGGAGGAATTTATTCCCATTGAGAGGTCTCATCCAAAAGAGGATTCGACAATAAACGACAGATTTGAGCATTCTGAGTCTTTGGTATTGGTCTTGGATTATTTGAGATTTTAAATTTTGTCGAGGAGTTGTTGGGTTTGGTGGGTCCTTCGACGAGTTTGAGTCTCCATTCTATAGTCCACATGCCTCCTGGACAAGCCGAGACACTCTTGAGTGAGAGGAGACAAATTTTCGACATTATTGTGAGCAAGGTCACTATAATCCGAGACCGTCTTGAAACAAAGTGTGATATGCTTTTAAAATACGAACAAGACTTGTCTAAATCAAAGTGCTTTTTTGTTTAATGTTAATTAGATTGGTTGAAAAGTTCAATTCTCGTTTGAAGGAGGAGATTTCGGCTCACTTGGTCATGTTGAATGGTTTATTTACAGGAAACCATTCGTTGCAAGACCGAGGAGATTGAATATATGAAGGAGAGTCTCGACAAATTCCGAGAACTGCTAAATGATGAAAGACGTCTCAACAGGGCAATAAAGGAGAAAAAGGTTGGGTTGCTTGCTCAAGAAACAGACGTTTCACATGGAGTATGAAAGGCCATCCCGGGACCATAGAGTGCACAAATGTCCCCCTGATGATCTAGTTGCCAGAGTGGGTTCTTGATTTGAGTTGTAGGCGGAGACTAAATGCAAATACTTGTCTGAGGAAATTAAGAAAAAGGATTTTATCATCGCCAGGCAGGAAGTAGAGTTAGCAAAAAAATCAAGACAGCTTAAAAATGAAAAATTAAGAATCTCAGACATTGTGGTTGAGGTTGATTGATGGGCTGACATTCTGACAGAGCAGTGCTGTAAGTAGTGGCACTTTGAACAGTGAAGAAGATTGTGGTGTGGAGGACAGAACGAATCTAGAATATTCATAATTTCATTTCAGAATTCTTTAAACTGTCCAGTCTACTTACAATTTAATTATTTTCTAATTAATCGTCCATATGAGTGTTTGTATCTTTTATCAATGTATTCAAAAGTTTATTGCTGCTAAGTCTCAATCTAGAATATTTATGGTGACTGAGCATCCAAGATTATTGTTTAAAATCATTTCAGTCATCAGTTTTTTTAAAGAGAAAAATAATAACAAATATATTTATGAAAATTGTGTATTTTTCTGTTCTCATTTCCTACTCTTTCTTTTTGAGTTCAGATTTAATATCTGAAGTATTTTTTACTTGGGAAAGAAAAATCGTAGATCTCTTTCAGCATTTTTACAAATAAGCTTACTCGTCATCCAAAGGAACTTCGATGGCAAGAAAAGGAAGTTGGGGTCATGTTAACGGGTTTTTTTTATCACATTTTAGATTCTACATCTTCTATTTTCTAAATCTAGACAAACCTCACACAGCCCAGTCTTTTTAACTAAAAAATACAGAGTAGTGATATATTAGGACAAATAGGAAAATTGATAACTACCAGCATATCTACTATATTCCAAGAGCGTTTGAAGGGTGGGAAGACATAGTAGAAGGCTCCGCCTGCACTTCTTATCACATTTTTGGTCTAAGGGTTGTTAATTGGGTGAATTTGGCGTACGAATATGTTCAAGTAACTTGACTTGTGCACTTTGGTTAAATTTGTGGACGATCAGGACATTGTTGACGATTATTTCCTTTGAATACAGAGGATGTGATGATGTTTTGTTTCTTAGAGCTAGAGTCCTTCAAATGTGTTGAGTTGTTTTATGTAGAATGATATTTTAAAGTCAATTTTTCTCAATTTTTCCAACTTACGTACTACTATTAAAGTATCATAACAGGAAAAAATAAATTTAGCTAAATGACGTTTCCTTCTACTGTATTTTGATTTATACTCGATTACCTCTTGATTGTTGTCCATTACAACTCACTTCTTTGCACTTGATTTACCAGGGTAAATGTAGCTGGTGTTCATGGGAAGGTTTCAATATTTTCTGAGTTTCGATAAATTTCATTAATTACATTGGAGATCTTCTATGTGAGATAAGAATACTCGCAAAGGTTTTCTTTAGTGACAATGATTGAATGAAATCATTAGTTATTTTTACTTATGTTTAATGATTTGACATATTTCGGAAACTGAGATCCCATGTATGAACAATCAAACAATCTTCATACTCCTGTGGTATTTTATCCCCAATTTTCTTGTCAAGAGATCGTATTTTCTTAGCTTTTCTACCTCACTTTTTATAAGTTTTTTGTTGACGTTATCTCCACTTCAACTACGAATATACCGCCATGTTTCTTATCAATCACTAACAAATCCGGCTTTTTATTTGCAATAATTATACCTGTCTAGATTAAAGTGTCTGTTCTTAACTCTATAGATTCTTTCATTACTTTCGATTGGATTGAGTCGATTTTTATTTTTTTTTATTTCTTCAGCCAAATTCTCTGAAAAGTAGGAATGCAAACATCTTACGATCAGATCTTGTCACTAAGGTATTCAGCATTTTGAATTTTTACACCTGTTGGCTCGATGGCCCGCCGTTTTCTTGTATTTTTTGAAGAATCCATAAAGTTTGACACTCTTTAAAGTTTGTCAAACCAACAAGTTTCTGTCCTGAAGGGAGAAATAAAGTTCTGATCGTGGGGAGTTATTTCTGTACTTTAGCCAATGAGACGGGTTTGATACTTCAACATAGCATTCCACTAGGTAAAAAACAAAGTTTAGATTTTTCTCATTGATTTTGTTCAGCGAACTCTGATATTAATACTTAGACAGTGTCCTGATGTCCAGTTCGGTAGTGGAGGAAACAGAGTAGTTATGACGGATATATTTTTCAATTGTGGCTAATTTAGTTCTCCCTTTTAATCGAGACTACAAAATTGCGACACTCCTACCGGAAGCACTACTCTTTCTTTTTGAGTTCAGATTTATATCTAAAGCATTTTATAGATCTCTTCCAGAATTTTCAAAAGATATATCCGTCGTTTATTCGCAGTTTTGAGATGTATACGATGTTTAATTAGCTTGGAGCAAATAAAAATGTCAGATGATTTATAGTCCGATGGTTCAGTCTCAAATAAGTCAATATGGTAAATGTATAAAATTGTCATTGCCTTGAATATTTGTCACCGGTTTTTGCTGGGACCCGGCATCTCCTTGGACCGCCATAAAAATCGACTAAATCGCTTTATTTATAACCATATAAAACACGTCCGATATTTTATAAAGTACTAGAATTTGTAAGTTACAGGAATCTTCAAAAAATGCTTTCAAGTATGACTCAGTCTTGTATGAAAAGGATACGCAGGATTCATTAACGCTTCCTAATATTCCTCGTTGATGTATTTAATTATTAAATGTGACTCAGAAATTATTGTAGTTGTGATCTTTTAATGTTGTAAATTCTCACTCGGAATGTGGAATCTTATAAAAAACGAAAAATAGATAAGAAAATGAGGTTATTGATTAGGTCTGTTTTTTATAATAATCAATTTTGTTATTTATATACAATCAATATAATCCATTAGTTGTCTTCAGTTGAGTTAACTATTTAATCCGTAAAATATAATTTTTGTTTTTTGAAAGTATAGATTATTGATTTGTAGTGATTATTCACTCCCCAAAACGGGAAAATGTGGCGAGACATGTTCGATTTTTATTGTACATGAAAGCGTCGTTTTAATTGTTATAATACCGTTGCCTGGAAATTACGGCCATTTCCAATATTATAAGCAAGCGGCATCGATAATTAAGCTTATAATGTGGATTCATCATGCCAAAAGCTCAGTACAGAGCGACCTTGAGAAACAGGCCTATCAGATCCCTAAACAGGATTTAGTCCGAGTCCACGTGTTTATTTACTTTAGAATAGATTACGTCTCTCGACTCGAGCCGTATTGATAGAGGAGCTTCAGAAATCCTGTCCGAAGCACATCGGGAAGACTTTAAGCATAACAGAGGGAGAATTAAATTTAATATGGAAAAAAATCTTCCATGCCATCGGGTTGAACTTTATCATCCAAAGAGTAGTGTGGGGTTCTATTCAAAAATGGAGAAGAGGTGGTCTCGACTCAAAGAGACCTAAACTTTCATTTGGACTGTTTCCGTTGCCAGACGTGTCAGGACAAGTTTGTGGAGGGGATATATATACTCGGGGATAACGATTTTCTTAGTTGTCCTCGTCATTTCATGGAACTTTACCACCCGCGCTGCAGTGGCTGCGATGAGGTAAGGGATATGTACCAATCTGTACTAGTTGATCTTGGACGAGGAGTGTGTCGAGGCTGAAGGCAAGATATGGCATTTAGACCACTTCCGATGTCATATGTGCAGGATAGTGTTGGGTCAGTTGCATTATGTGATGTGGAAGGACCGTCCTTACTGTGTCCATTGTCTTGAGAGACTTTTTCCTGTTCCTCTAAAAAGGTATTTGTATTTTTTATTTGTTAGGAATAAAACGTGTTCGGTTTGTGGGATTATTGTGATAGAAGGAAACTTAAAAAACGTTGATAATAAAGTTTGCTGCCAGAATTGCATAAATGATGTGCCAAGTCAGAGTTATAAGCCTATTTACGAAAACATAAGCCAAGTAGTCGGAAATGATTTTTCAAAACACAACAAGAAATTGCTTCTAAAACAATCCCAAGACTCTTCCCAGTTCAAGAATCGAGAGAATGGAACACAAAAGTTGAAGGAACTATCTCCCAGACAGTTGTCTGATTTAGGTGCTTGTGAGTCGTCTAGTGATGTGTCTTTGAATTTTGATGTTTGGATGAAGGAGGACAAAACAAAAAAATTTCAGATTCGAAAAAAGAATAAATTTAGTAACTGTAGAGTTTCTTGATAAAATTTTCTTAATTTTTATTTATTTTTTAAAGTCCGCATTACTGGAGTCCCATTAGCACGGCATTAATAGTCATGGAGTAAAATTAATACAATTTTTTATTGTTTCAGTATAATTTATTACAGTTCTGGATTGATGATAATTCATATTAAGACTATTTTTAATTTCCAGAATTATGCAACTTCACTTACACAATCTTACCGTTTCCAACAGTTTGTCTGTGAATTTTGTAAAGAATAAAACACATTGCAAAATACTAGAAATTATATTTTGCCCGTTCATAAAGGATTTATACCTTTAAAGGTTATTTCTTAACATAAACTGTCCACGATGACAATAGTAATCTTCCCATACGGATTCACCGGTATTTTGTTTTCTTTCAATCTTCGACCCGACCTGAGCCCAGGATGCTGTAAGTCTTGGGTAGCATTGTCGTCAAAAAACAGTCGACCCAGGTGGCATTCCAAGCGAAAGACTTTCCTTCCCTGAAAGAAAAGGTTTTCATCCCGTCAAGACGCTTGCCGGCCCTCCAGGAAGCCTGACTGGCTCTAGAGTGGAATGGAAACTAGCCGACTTTAGAGCCCTTCTGACAACGTCATTGAGTGTTTAGAAAAATTCTACCGCCACTCTTCTTACACGACAAGCTGTGTAAGCTGTTCGACGAAATTGTGGACTGGCAGGAGTCAGATTTGGTTTATAACCAGAATGCTCTGCAGTGTGATATGACCTTTGCTAGGATTTTGGTTTTTATGCTTTCTGTACCTTTCGCTATGAAGTATCTTAAAATTAATGTCCAAAACCTGATCAAAATCATAATCAAAAGAACCGCTCAGTTAATTAATTGACCATTAAATATCACTTGGCTCAATGAGAACATTGCTTTCTGATTCTCTTTCGGTTAAAATTTTTTTTTCATTTTTGAAATGTCGGTTTAATATTTTCCAAAAAAATTTCAATAATATTAAGTTTGATATATCCAGAAAGGAATGTGATGGTAATATGAAAATATCGTTCCTGCCATAGGTAGCTGAGAGTGCACGAAGCCCAGACATGGTCGGTCTAATCCTTTTCAATGCTTTAATCCTCGTCACAATACCCCACTCTTCATCTCCAGGACAACAAAAGCAGATAAAGGAGATATTTAATGGTCAATTTAACTGAGCAGTTCCTTTGATTATGTTTTTGATCAGGTTTTGGACATTAATTTTGAATTTACATTCTAAATCTCGGAAGTCGATGGAATCTTCCCGTCTTTATTAATGATATCAAAAGGATTGTGTCCCCCAGAAGTGAGCCTTTGGAATCATGAGTCTCACAGAGACTTTATCTTTTTGAAGTTTAGCTTAAATATCTCATAATAAACCCTTATGTGAGAAAAATTTGTAATTTATTGGCTAATTACTAGATTGGAGTTATCCAGGTCAAACTCAATAGTCTTCAAAATTTTCTCACCGATTAGAAGATTAGACGCGGAAATTACAAAATTTATTCACGATAAAAATTATCCGCGTGGACATCTTAATTGAAATTCCTTTCATTAGCATTGTATTAAAATACAATTATTTTACGACATTCGGTAGTATATTGATAGGTCTGGTTTGTAAAAAATCTGCAGAATTCGTTTTACTACAGGCATGCTTTTTGCAATGGCAGCTTTAAAGAGAGTTTCTTTTTTGTTGAGTCCTATCATTGAGTTCAATTTTAATATTTATTCTTCAACGATAGGATCGTATATAAATATGTCCATTTGAGTAAATTTTTTGATAACTGTGGAATCAACAAATTTGCAATCGAGACTGAAAATAAAATAATTCATATATTTTTATTAAAAAAACAACCAGAATTATTTGTGGAAAACTATTATTTTGGTTAAAAATCGCCTATAAGATTATAAAATACAAGATTTTCCCATTGTCTCGAAAGAAAGGAGGGTGAGCAGATCAAAGAAAGTCCATGCCATATTTTTTTGTTTTAAATAAGTTAATATCAGGGATATTTATTTTAAAACTGTTTTGACAATGAATGACATCAATTCCATCCGATACCAAAAACCACTAATTGACAGATGATAAAAAGAACAATTTTCCGCTACATTTTTGAAGCAATTTCCATGGAAATCTTAACTCACATGCACTTTAATTCTACCGGAAAAAGGAAAAAGAAATGCGATAAAAATATTAACCGAATGAAACTTACACGTCAATAACGAACTTTAGCACTAATGGATTTCTGACAGTTGCTAGGAATATTATTTCAGTAGAAATGTCTCAATAACACATATCTAACAAGGATGTGAGAATTATATTAGTCATTACAAGTGTTCGTCCTTGAATATGTTTGTGACAAATTCTACAAAAATGAACACAAGCGCACCCTCGTAGTCGACATAGCCGTTTCCGTCTGAGTCGGCTTCTTTTATCATTTCGTCGACTTCTTCGTCGGTAAGCTTCTCTCCAAGGTTAGTGAGGACATTGCGGAGTTCTCCAGTGCTGATCCTTCCGTCTCCGTTTCTGTCAAAAACGCGGAAAGCTTCACGGACTTGTTCTTCAAAATCCGCGTTCGACATTTTTTTAGACATGACATCCAAAAACTCGGGAAAGTCAATTGTCCCGTTTCCTAACTAATCAAAAAAGTGAAAGACCGTCAATATCGCAGTCTTTGATGACATTCGCAATTTCATTTTCTGTCGGGTTTTGTCCCAACGATCTCATCACGGTCCCCAGTTCGCAAGTTGTGATTTTGCCGTCTCCGTCTTTGTCAAAAAGAGAAAAAGCTTCCTTCAATTCTTTAAAATATCGACTGTCCTACTTACCTAAGATCTGTTCTTCGCTCAAATTGTTTGCCTAAAATATGTGAAGAGAACAAACCATTTTGAGTCGTTTTTAGTGACAAATTATCCGGAAAAATATTTATTCAGATAAGAACATTGATAGAATAAAAAATAATAAAGATTAATTTGATATTTAAAATAGATTAATCTTGGAGTTTTGCGGTATTTTTAATGACGTGTAAATTTAAGTTTACTGTAATCGGTTCATTGTTAAAAAAACGGAAATGTCTATGTTTTAATTTAATTTAATTTATAAATAAAATAAATATTCAAAAGACTAATAGGTTATTAATTAATTAATCACGATGAATAAGATCACGATAGCAAGAAATGTCCTCACAATGGAGGATATTCGTGAGTACACCACCATCCCACCTGAAGAGAAAAGATATTTCGAAAGAACAAAAAATGCAATTAAAAATTCCTTTAATTGCTCCCAGCAAAGATTTCTGAATTTATTATTGACAATCTTTCCTGTCATAAACGTAGTTAAAAACTACAAAAAATCAGATTTCCTGACGGACATGTTCGGGGGAATAACAATGGCCTCCATCATCATTCCTCTAAGTTGCCACAACGTCGTGAATTTAAGGTCTCACCCACAGCCAACTGTCTATGGTGGATCTCCAATATGGAATCTACACCTCCATCTACCCCCCAATAATTTACTTTTTCGTTGGGAGGTCTCATGCAGCTGCCTTCGGTGGACCCCGTGATTTAATCCTTCAGGCAGTTTTGCAATTGTGAGTATAATGACGGGGGCAGCTCGACAAAAATTGATTGACAATTTAAATATGACATTCTGCACTTCCAACGTGACGTTTGACTACTCCAAAATTGGAGAAACAGGGATCTGCTTTAATGAGGCTCATTTCAACAATGTGTTCGTATCCTCTCTCACTCTTCTCGTTGGACTGATCCAAGTTTCCTTTATTCACGATCGGTAGGTCCTCCTCGCTGTGGTTCGGTTTGGGAATCTGGCAGTCCTGCTGGCCCCTTCTCTGGTGACGGGGTACAGCACGGGGGGAGCTTTCCATATTCTGTTTGCTCAACTGGGGAACATCATTGTCCTCCCATACAAAATGGAAAAGGGATGCTATCCTACCATTTTATGCGTATTTGGCTTAATTAACAATAGAAAATTAAATATTTCTGCGGTGGACTGGCCCATGTATTGCCAAGTCCGATCGTGACCTCTGCACTGTGCATGACATTTCTTGTGTTGATGAGGGAATTTGTGATTCACAACAAGAGGGTTCGGAAGGTCATTCCCTTCAGAATCCCCTCCGAATTATTAGCGGTATTCTGAGTTTATCATTTAGATTTTGGTGGCAATCCTCGTTGTGAGGTACACTGATGTAGCCCAAAGGTACAGTCTTCCCACTGTGGGGACCATTCCTGAGGGGTATGTCTTTGATATTTGTTTTAAGATATCCGCCCCCCAGCCTTCCCAACATTATTTTTTGGAAGTCCATTGTGGCCGACGCTATTCCAATCGCGATTGTGTGTTGGTCTGTGACTACTTCGATTGTGCTTCTATTCGCGGAAAAGGAACGGTACTCCGTGGACGTGAACACCGTGATTTACTCATTTATGACTTTTGCAGGAACTATATAAGTATGGCCTCATCAATTTGTGTGGCGGTTTCTTCCACGGACTGGTCGCCACGGCAGCTTTGAATCGGTCGTTTATTTTCGAATCTGTCACTCGAACACAGGTTTTCCTACAGTGACAGTCCCAGTTGGCTGGACTGATTGACTCCTTGATAATACTACTGGCAGTCTACTTTATCGGGTTTATATTTGAATACCTCCCCACTGTACTCTCTCAGTTACACTTTCAGTGCATTTTGTCCTCGATTTGTATAGTCGCCCTTCACGGACTGTTCATCAAGTTCAGGGATTTGGGCACATTGTGGAAGTACGACAAGGCCAATTTTGTAACAAGTCCTCATCCGGATTTGCCAGATCTTGTTTCTCGGGACCTTCCTCTGCGTCATTTTGACAGATCTCACAATCGGGCTGGTTGGCGGAGTCGTAATATCAATGTTACTCGTCATTTACAGAAATTACAAGTATTTCCCTTATCATAAATTAGCACTCATGTCCAACCAATAAGTTCTGTTCAGGGCACCGAAATATTTTATGTTTGTAACAATTCAAACTCAGTTATGTGCCATTCTTATTTTCAGTCGGACTCGGCTCAAACAGTGCTTCAACTGCCCAACTCAATTTCCTATCTCAACATATCTCGTTGCATAACTCAGTTGGATCAACACATTGTTCAAATGTGCTTAAATAATGAAGTTTTATTTTTCGTCATTTTCCAAGAAAAGTGTTCCGCTTGTTCTCGATTTTTCGCTGGTGACTTACATGGACTATTACTCGCTGAACAAACTAAAAAAGGTATTTTTGAAGTAATATCAGTTCTTTACGGACAAAGTGAACCAAGGCAAGAACATCGTCGTTGCCAGGATTGACGGTAATTGAAATATTTGTCATGTCGGTAGACAAAACCTATCAATTTATGGACAGTGTCGGGCTTATCAATATTATAGGAAGGACTAAATTCGTCCCAACGTTGTACGACAGTCTGAACGGCACTAACAATTGTCACTCAAATGTTTGTTGATTGCCTCTTAACTGACTCAAATAAAACATTTTTTGAAAATATTAGAAATGGCAGGGCATATTCACCGTGAGAATCTACAAACAATTATTGGAGAGATAAACCTGTTTAAACTGGTCAAACTGTGCCCCCACAGAGTTGGACACAATTTTATGAGGAAGAAGGAGGCTGAGAGAGTATAAACAGGATCGGGTAGTCAAGAAAAGAGAATTGTCTCCAATTTTAAGACTGAGGGAGTCGGACGACTTCTAATGTAAGGACAACCAGGATAACTATTCCTGGCAAATATATCTGGCCTATCAAATGAGTCGGTCGGTTTGGGGGGTCTCGGAATATAATAAAATCGGGGGATGTCGGAACAGGACTCCTTTTCGGATCAGAAATGGGGGATTCCGACTGGATTGGCGAGTTTTCCTCAACAACGAGGGGAGTAGCAGAAGCCCGCACTGTTTGTGGTAACAGTGTCCCAAAAGATTTTTTGTTTCGAAGAATAAGCCATTCTGAATAAAACAGAACTGATTACCACGGGAAACTTGGACGGAATATTTCGATTCAATTCCGTTGAACACAACCCCAATAAAAAAAGCCCTAAAGACCTCACTATCCTGAACTTTTCGGAAGAACGAAGGATTGATGATCACATCACAGACAGTACAACCCAAACCGCCTGAAATGTATGAAACGTCCACCTTTATCAATTTCAGGACGTAACTCTCCAATACTCATGGGAATGCGGAAGTGCATCATTGCATCCTCGAGTTGGAGGATCTCGACCAGCTGTTGTTCACTGACTTCCTTCGGACTGGGCACCTCGGTTATGTGGCCATTGATGGATTACCAATTCAGAGTGGCACACATTTAAAAACAATTTTATATTTTTATCCAAGTTCTTGGTTTTGATGCAGAAACCTTCGAGGTGAAATGTCAGGAATACCAGGATATGGCCTTATTGTGTTGTACAGTGGGTCGTTTGAGGATTTGGGAGTATTCTAATAAGATATATGTGTGGTTATCACTTTATCGGACAGTAAGAAGGGCAAATCATAAGCACCCACGTCGAGAAGCGACTTATCCGACATCTTAGACACAATTAATATATTTATTATTTTTTGTCTGCATTTTAAAAACAAAATAATTTTATTTATTAAACTAATTAGTTAAAATATAGTAATAATATTTTAAAACCAGCCATCTAATCCTCCTTTGCGGGACATATTTCCTCTAATGAGTAGAGAGGTCGGAAACAGGCAATAAACCCACAGTTTTCGTTAATCCTGGGAAATATCCAAAGCCTCTTCCTCCCAAACGTGCCCAAATAAACCACCAAAAACAGGAGACCACGAACTAACACAATAATCAACTCCCACATACCAATCAGGAGACCAACAGCCACCATAAAGAAACCAGAACTGATTGGACTTAGAAAAGAAAGGAGAAAATTCATTTGGGTAGGAAAAAGGGGGGAAAATGACAAAGACATGACGAGGAGTACTAATTGTGAGTTGGTGGCAATTTACATAGAATGACGCCCACCAACACACTGGACACTCTCACTGGATCGTACACCCACACATATATCTAAAAGGGTCAGTCACTCACAATACAGCCAAGTCGGAATCCACGAATTTGTGAGGTTCTTCCAATAAAGACAATTTTAGAGGCTCAGTTCTGTTGAATGACAGGTTTGTACTTTTGTGATGTCTTTTCTTGAACACCAACAAAGCAGCCACTTTTCAACAACTTTTGGCAAAATTTGACGCATTTCTGGCGTGTTTGGAACTGGGAAAAACATTTTTCTTGGTTTTTTGCGATTAGTAAATCGACCGCGTTCTTCCCTATTGGATGACTTGAGATTATTCACCAGTAAAATATTCTACACTTTGTCGACCGATACTCCCCGATTTGTTTTGACATGAAAACCTCAAATATTTGGCAATTTTCTTGTCATAATTCGTCTGAGGCGTACACTTTATGTAAACAAAATAAGCACCACCATACAAATAGGAACGTTGAATTTATTAAAAATGAATTTGATTAAAATTATATTAAAACTTATTAAAAACAAAATTATTATGAAATTCCAGTATTAAAATGTGATACTGACAGTAAAGTATATTGAAATGTGAATTATTTATTATTAGGGGGCGGATGCATAGAATTGAGATCGTCTTCAAATACATTGGCCGTCAAATATCCTGCCACTGACCCCGAACCGGATGTGATGTAGGCAGGCGTGGTTGTAGTGGCAATGAACAAGTCGTGTCGTTGGTCTCTGTACTCCTTCCAAACGGGGTTCTTGTTCAGAATCTCCATAATCTACAATTACCCAGACAAGAGCACCTCCCGCCCATAGGATGGGTTATTGGCGAACTGTTTTAGTGTCTTCACAATCAACGCCTTTATGGCCTTGAAATTCTCGAGACTCAATTCCGAGCCCAAAAATTCGAGAAGAGCGTCAAAGAGAGAACAATTAATGGCCTATGCATTAACCAAATCCTCGACTTGTGCGACAAAAACAGAAGAATTGTGGAGTGCCATGGAATAAAGTGTGCTGACGGTGTCTTCGAGTGAATCAGTGGAGTACAACAAGGCCCTCTTCAATGGCCCAACACACTCGTAGGCCGACAGAAAGTTGAGACATGCCTACTCGATTAAAATGGGAGAATACAATATTCTTGACTATTTGATTGAGAATGGCCACCACCATCGAGATTACGTCACCAGTCGCCACCTCAATCACCTGCACGAACTTGGGAAGCACTCCTATTTGGACGAGCATGTCCATCAGTGAAGGCTGCGCACTGAACAGCAACACAATCGCATTCACAATGAGTTTGAGATCCCCTTTCTACAACTCAGGCCAGCCACGACCTTTTGCTGAAGAGAAATATCCCCGGAAAGGCGGAAGAACTCGTCGAGGACGTCAATGATGAATTCTCTGGGACGATGTAGGACCCATCGAGGGTTGTTGATGAACAGTCGAATGTACACTCCTCCCACCATCAACTCGTTCGTTATATTTCCGTGCAGAATGACCATCTCATCGGATATGCGGAATCTGGCCTGTGCGTCCATCTTTAAAGCATTGTAGTGACTACAAGCTCACCGACATGCATTACCTGTTTGCCATCGAGGCCACCTCTCCACAAATGGAGGACCTGATTGTCCCATTCCAAATCAACTCGGGGTTCTCATTCGAGTCTATTAGAGTGTACAACAATACTAAACTATCGAATAATTGTAATGTGGCGGCTGTGGAATCCCTCATTGAGTCAATAAAGAGTGAGGGGATGAATTTGACCAGTTCAATCCTAATTCGAGGACCCACAAGTTTATCTCCCAACATTTTGGAGAAGAGGATGACCGCACTGTTCCTTACCATATGGTCCCCACTGTTGCAGAACAAATTCAAACACACAATCAGCAGCCCTGAAGTCGAATAAAACAATCCACCTTTGTTGTGAGCATCCTTAATGATCTTGGGATGTGACATCATCGAAGTCAACAAGGTCAGTACTTGAGCGTGGACTACTCGGAGTATAAAAAGAGAACCACCCTCAGAGTAGTGATGTAGTCCATATATCACATATCCAACCAACTCGAGTTTAGCAATGGCGACTACACACTCCTGGTTGTCGGCCAACAATATCATCAACTACACTCATCAAATTTAAGACAACATCAGCGAGAGGTCTGACAACCTCTTCCGAGTCGATAATGTAAAACAAAGACATTATCAGTCCCAGGAAAGGAATACTCAGTTTGTGCATTCCTACGAGTAATAAGAACACAACCACCCGGATACGCGCTTAGAAGATTAGCCAGTGCTTTCAAACACGTAGCAATATCTGCCGAGACCACAGTAAACTGGATTTCTGGGAAAGCAGACTTATTGGGGTTGAGGGGGTCAATATTCTACACATACAACTCCTGAATAATACTTGTGATTGGAGGGAGATGAACTCGTACAGGGCATTAGAAAGACTGGTGGGTTTCTGAACATGTAATATTAAGAATGACTTTAATGGGGAATAGTGGTTGTTCGTTGTAGACTCCCACATACACTCCGTCGACGTTGATTTCGAGTTGGTGGGAAGAATAAGTGAAGTCAGCGCCCAACAGATGGTCCACCTCGCACTACATTGATTAGAGGAGACACAACTCTATTCTCAATCAGTTCTCGCTGTTCTTTACAGTAATCAGTCAACTCCTTTCTGCATACTCCATTCCAGATCATGTAAGGGTTTCGACAGTTGGATGAGAGCAGTTTCAACACTTCCGGATACTCGTGCTCCCCCAACATTGACAAGATGTAGGGAGTCAAGAAGCAAGACATTGACTTCCTCACCAATCCATTGAACACAGGGTCACTCACGCTGTGTGTCGAGTCATACCCCCCCAAACAAGAAATAGCCCGAATGGAAACCATCGACAGTTGATTCATGAGTGCCTTACGTGATGAGAACACATGAACCTGCCGATTGGTCTCATCACTCGTCTCGACTCCTCCTTCCTCCAAAGTGTAGTCGTACAAAAAGACGAGAGGACACAAATAACACAGCACCGACCGCTGGAAGAGAGACATTTGAAGAGTCAAATCACAGGAGAGAGCCCCAATGCAGACAATGGCTTCTTGGCATGTCCGCGGAATGTTCTCGAATTGAGATTAAAGCATTACTGCAGTGAATCGGAGAATAAGCACAATGTCGTCCATAAAGCAGGCCAACTGCTGTATCACCGTCTGGGAATCGTCGAACATGGAGGCCACCGAATAACATTTAAGCACATTCAAGCATATCTGCGACCTCACTCACTCCACTCACTTTGGAAGGTCGGTCCTCATCTCGACTTGACGTATTCAGCATTTGACAGCATCGGGAAAATGACGTTTGCAATACCTGAAATGAGGACAGTCGAAAGAAACCGAAAGACCATTCTCTCTGCGTAACTCCTCCGCATTCAGAGGAGAACAGGCCACTGTCCAGTAGCACAATTCGGTGGCTGCCTCCAGAAGGGAACACTTTTTCTGAAATAGTTGAGTGTCGTTGGATTCTTTTCTTATTGTCGCCACCAACATTGCATATCCCGGGTACTTGTACACGCTCAGTTCTGCATTCTAATAAAGCAGTTGCGCACCTTTAAGGAACCGACTGAAAACGATGGACTGCCCCTTGAGAATTAAAATTATATTATTTTCATCAGGACCAGACTTCCTGGTTGACTTGTCCGTCAGAAACTGGTATGCTGCGTTCATCTTGTCAAACATTTCCTTAAAGATCACTACTCAGAACAGACCCTTCCCTCTATGTTTTTGTCAGGGTGATACTTCTGGGCCATTCTAAAGTAGGACTGACGGATTTTTGACTCGCTCAGTCTAATCAATACTACTAATAATAATTAACTCGTTTTCTTTCAATCCCAGAATCTCACACGCAGTCTCGTTGTTTATTTTTGGGGGCTTCTTCTCAATCTCTTGTTTCCACGTCAACAACAGGTCTTTGAGAAATAAGACCTAAATAATGACACAAATGAGTAAACTGGGTCTTTGACAGGCCAATCGGGAAATCGGTCGACGTCACAAAAATTGCGGAGATAGAATATATTGCAAAAAAGCTCATTCTCGAGTTGAGGGTAGATTATGAGGGGAACTGGACAGAATTGATAGAGAGCCTTGACATTGCTCATCAGACGGATCGTGTAGTCTGAGATGTGAGTGGCAATCCGCGCAATCATGTGATTTCTAGGGAATCAACAAAAACAGACTTACTTCATCGAAGTATTCCAAATCACTTCAGGATTGTCAAATTCCCCCAAATAAATCCTGGAAAACTCTTCAGGAGAGTAGTTGACCAAATAGTTGATCATGGCCTCGGGCAGTAGATTGCTTAGAATGCTCTTTTTGACCAAATCAGACACACCCTCCTACGAAATGAACTCTTAGGACAACTCGGTCGCAGTAAAAGTTCTGTTTGTCGTGTGTCTGTTTAAGAAAACGTGAAATCGGGAATATGTTCGAGCCAGTGTACATCAATATAAAGTAGAATAGTCCAGTCTGATATAGTTTCCCTATTATTGGGTTGTCCTCCACAATTTGGTAGAGGAGGACAGCACATCTCTCCACAATCGGGGGATAGAACGTCAACAGAAGCTGCCAATGGAGCACGCGGACTACCTGGACTATGTGAGACAGGTTACTTCCCGATGTCAATATTTTCTTAATCCGTGGGATTGGGTGGAATACCGAGTTATTCGAATCTCTGCATCCCATGACAAACAATAATAAACCTGCTCGGGTAGAATTCGCAGACGCTGATCAGAGTATCTAACAATGTGATGGCAATCTCCGATTCTGTCAAAATGGCGTCATTCGAAGGCATCAACTGCCACTTCAACTGGGGGACTAGATTTATGGGAGTCCAATTATCCATTCCATTACACCAAACACGCGTTTTGAATGTAATCTTCTCGTCGTTCTGAAATTGAATGAGCTAGTCAGTCACAATGTCCAGGACATACATCGGACAGTGAGTAAGGACCCATCGTCTTACTACTCCCTGCCGCAATATGCCACTCTTTGGCGACAGAACGGTCATTGGACTCAGGACTGGCTTCGATCAGATTGCTCTGCCCGGGGAGGACTGCTCTTGTCAAGTGCAAGTGTGCCAGAGTTATCATTTCCAATAATTTCTTGACATTGGCAGCAGTCAGCAATGTTTTGCAGTTATCCTTATGAGTTATAAAGACAACCCAACCTTATACAACAATAGTTTTGATATGAATATTACTAGTCTGTCCCTTTCCAGGCAGAGAGTGCACTACAATCACAGTCCAGCATTACATTGTCCAACAAAGACATGAAAAAGCAGCAATCCGACAAATGCCCGATCTCCATGTAGTACATCTCATAGACCTTCGTCATTGCTTGGAGGCAAGTCCAGCGGAGGGGAGGTTGGGACGTCAGAAACTTGCGGAATAGGTCGTTGAATAGACGATAACTGGTTTATTAGAACAAACATTACGGATTTCTGATTAACCCCTTACAACTGTCCTCCAGCAGATACCGGACATAGCAACCACCTTTGATGGTGAAGAGACAATACCGATTTCCAACACTTGTTCTACTGACTTGTAGTGCACTTCAAATTCCTTAAAGTTCCAGGAAATGTCTAAATTGCCGAATAGTTCAATGTCTCTGTCCAGTCCGCGAATCTCGTTTTCAAGAGAAATCCTCAACTCTTCCCTCGTCTGAAATATTAGTCAACACTCCACCTTGAAATTCCATATCAAGTCAACGCAGGAATGGTCTTGTGCGAACATGTGATAAAACAGTTTCCAATTGAGTGTGTTCACCATTCTCTTCCTCGGTCGTCTCAACGTCACCACCATGTCCGGAGTGGCCTGCAGTTGAGCAACACACTCACAACAGGTCTGTTTCGTCGGAAACTTAGTCGCCAGTGCTGCAAAAAATGTTCAATTTTCTCTTCCACGATTTGTACTTTTTGGAACGTTTTGCTCGCCTGAGACGTCTTCTGGAAGATTAGACAAACAAGGGGACCTGGAGGATGGCCATGTTGTCTCTCACGTTGAGGAGATCCTGCTCAGATTCGTCAACCTGATCACTGGAATACAAGTACGTGACCAATCCGGGGGGCTGTATAATAAAAAGGGCGACTCACCACAATCCGATTGAATAACGTGAATGTCCCTTCATTGTCGCATGTCCACAACTCGAGAAGACGACGACTGAGTTGTCTATTCGTAATAGTTTCAACAAATTACTTGTTGGCAAGCATTCGTGGCTCGTTCGAGGTAGTAAAAAGTGCAGTGTAGAAATGTCTTATGAGGGATCCTTCCGCCAGTGCATAAGTCTGCAATTTCTGTGCTTTGGAGAGAGACCCTTCCTGAAATAAGAGTAGGGAGTCACCTCAATCATTGCCTTCAACAACAATCCTGCCCCCTTCACAATGGCAAGGGATGGATGCTGGAATAGTCATAACTCGAGTACATCAAATAGTTTGAACAGAGGACGCCCCAGTTCTGATACGAGCTCCAAGAGAAGGTCAAACTTTTCCGGGGAGGTGGTCTCCGAGTAGGGCTGACATAACGAAAAAGTAAGAAAGTCGAGAAATGCAGTGATGACGAGTGCCCCAGTCCGTTTGTTCTGTACATATTACGAATTGTCTTACAATATGCCCAACAAACGTCTCAAGAATTTCCAACAGAAACTTTTGGAGGAGAGAAGAGACATTTTGTTCATTTGTTCCTGCAGAAGATCCGAGTCTCCGTGCATGGGTTGCATGAGGGAACAAATCACTTCGATTGCTGCGTGAGTGAGCGAGTCGTTGCAAAGACGGAGAGCCTTGACCACCATGATCCCAACCTTCTCACGGAGACTGCAATATAACACACTCACAAACCACGAAAGTTGAGTGAATGAGTTGAACCCAGCTTTGGAAGCAAACAATCTCCTCAAAGCAAAAAAATATGACAAAAAAGTGGACGAGTCAAACTTATCGACCGAACCTGCGATGAGTCCCGAGAGTGCCATGCAAATCATTTTTTCCTTGTTTTCGGCAAACAAGTTCTAAAATCAGTTGAAAGGACTCACGTCGGCAGTGACCGAATGGACCAGACCACGATACGACACGTTCGCGTTAAACCTCTCGACCACATCACTCTCCTCTACAGTTCAGTCAAGACACATACGGTCAATCTGATAAAGCAGTTTCAAATGAATTCGCTCAATTTCTTCTCCCGCTTGAGCGGAGAAGGGAACTTGGATAGAGGGGGAGTCTTACTTAATCTATGCCCACGGTTGGTGACACTCACTTTGACGTGAGCATCGGCATTCCCCGAGGCTCTCACTGCATCCAGGAGGGACACAACTGCCACATCACTGAACAATCAAATAAAATAATAACCGGGAGGATGAAATATAACTGCGAATATCCTCATTTGTATACTCAATACTGAACATTTGGGGATCCCGCTGATCACAAATAATCGAGAACACCTTCGTTAGCCATTATAGCAATACATTGCAGAGAATGCGACATGTGATTGGGTTGTACGACAGGGGGTCGCGCTCCACCAAACACGTCGACGTCAGACAGAGCAGTCTCTTAGTCAACTGTTGATGTCGTCGGGACACTTTATTGACAGGAAATTCGACATAAGAAGTCAGTGCCTCGTCATGGCTGCAAATCAACCAAAACGTAAAACCAGCAGGAACCGAATTTTGTCTCCAAAAAAGAATCAAATGAAACAACAGAACGACTGTATAATATGTCGATGAACAAATTCGACATTGCTGCCTCACCAACTGCCCTTGCAAACAGGTCTCTCTTCTCCAAGGCGTAGAGGTGCTACACCTCCCATATGAACACTCACCTTACGCCCAAACCCTCCATAAGCAATGGAAATTCCCCCATGCATAAAGTCGACATCAAGAAGGCCCTCAATATGCAGATAGTCGTAATTAGTTATCAATTCCCCGGTTGTGTCCACTACGGAAACCCACGCCGAGTGGACGTGGAGAGTGACCGACTCTGTTCCCCCATTCCACATGTATTTTATGCCCGAATACTTCTATTTGAATTATGTTATAATGACCAACTTTCACTTCTTTCACATTAAACGACTTTTTAGTGATTTGTTTCTAAATTATGTGGCAAATGAGCAAACAAGAACATCCGTTATCAACTCATTTCGATAGTCGGAGGAAAATTTCATGTTTCCGATTTTCCCGGTCTCCTTTCTTCCGGTAATTATGAATTCTGAGTTGGGAGACTTGCCCACTGGGGAGATGGAGACGAGAGAGTCATAAGGCCACTAAAAGTCGTTATTTAAGAGATATGCTGGCTATTGTCAATAGACCACAGAAAATAATGGTCAAACCCACAACATACTTTGTTTGTGAGTTCTTTGGAGTTGGGGTTCGTTGTGTAGACGCAGTTGTCGCAGATACTTAGAATTCGTTTATATCTAAAATGTGGGTTTTCGGACGGGGTTAACTTGCCCTTCCACGAATGTTTTACAACAAGGTGCGAAATAAGTGGAATGTCACTGAATGTTGTCTTTGAGGACATGACCCGGATTTATAATGCTAACGTCAAAGCAATTAAATAATTTAGAATCTTATTAAAGTTAAAATATTGTACCGTTATATTTTTAATTCAATATATAATAATTAATTACAAAAATCAACTATTGTATCTATAGTTATGTCCAACGAACAACAGGGGGAATTTGACGTCCAACAATTCGTCAAAGAATTCGGTCCAATACACTTAGAGAATCCTTAGACAGCGAGGACATCCAGTCAATACTCTACTCTGACCGACTGGAGGCTAGAAGAGGAGATGATACCCTGGGGACATACAACGTCATGGTTAATAAAAATATATTCGAAAATCGGGAAACTCTGCGAATTTATATTTCTGGGGACTTTGACCTTGAAGGGATAGTACAAACCTTTTCCGTGGAAACATTTGTGACTTTATCGTTAGAAACGTTGTTCCAGAGATACTACGAAAAAATTAAAGTTAGATTTTTAGTGCATTTGTAGGTTAAAAATAAACTCCCGACTTATCGAGAAGTTCTGATTAAAAAAATTGAGGAAAATTACTTGGTCCAATCATCGGGAAAGAATTGGGAGATTGTAGGATCAGACCAATCCACATATTTCTCCTCAGGTCCACTTTGTCCATCGAGTCTTAGGGGCGAGGATAATCCTACTCAGAATGCTCGCTCAAAAAAACATCAGTGCATCGTTCCAGATAGATTGTATGTCTAAATTGGGCGTATTGACTAAGTGTTGCTATGTTGGCCCATTCATTTTATTTACTGCGCAGAGTGCATTGCCAAACACCTTCATTGAAGCTAACAACGAGTCCAACCTCTTGTTTGGTTATCAAGAGGAGATAATTCAACAACCGAGCCCCTCGGTGGTCACTCATTTCATGCTGGCCGGAGATGGGTCGCTCGTGTTTTGTTTACTTTGTAGGCATATAATAAGCATGCAACAAGTCGGCTTTGAGTTCACTCTCAGGGCAGTTAAATTTCCCTGTGTGTTAAGTTTGAGGCAACCACGGAATAAATATATTCCTGAAAAGATAGATTTGGATTGGAAGACTGACCTGGAACTGTGCAGCAAGTACATCGACTTTAAGGTTCTCTTTTTTTGTGTTTTTTAGGAGAGAAAGGCAAATGACTGTCAAGTTTTTCTTGAGAATAAACCGCAGTTGAAACGAATCATGTCGGACCTAATTCAGTCACTTTTACTGCGGAAACCTGATAATATTCCTCAATTTTTAGTCGATTATTTTAAAGTTTATTAACACTTACAAATTAACATTTTAATTGGTTTAATTGTCAAATCAATCTGTAAAATCAACTTTTTCAAACAATTAAACAAGGGTTTTTATTACAAAATTGTAGTATCAAAACTTTAAAATTTTTATGACGTAGATAACCAAGTTCCTTTTGAGATCGCTTGCTTAGTTTCTCTCGCATAAATTTCTGAGTTCTATCATATTTTAGAGAATAGAGAATTCCCTGATAAGCTTATGTTCTCATTGGGTCGGTTGAATTCCCCCATCCAAAGTAAATTCTCTTCGTATGCTTTAACAAAAATTCTTTTTGTATCGGCAGACATAAAGAAGTGTTGATAATCGGTTAAAAAACACCAAATAACAATAAGAGCTCGGTGATAAGCAAATTCCCCCTTTCCACGGCAGCCTTAAGTGCAGAATTCATACCAAACAAATTGTCACATGCAATATTTTGAAAAGTCCAAGAAAATCTCCCTTTAAAGCCAAGACAATCATTATTTGTCGAAAACTGCCATTTTAAGCTGTCGATATACTTTGATGGATATTGGAGACTCTTAGGTCAACCAATGAATGATTTTTCGATATACTTTAAGCGAATATAATTCTCCTTGAAGTTTTTCATTGGCCAGTGGTTTTCGAAAAGTATGATTTGAGAATAGTTCTTCCCCAAAAAATTGATTAGCCTTTGATTTTATGAGTTTAAGAAAGAGAGAACGTTCACCTCGGAGACAGGTTTCTTTTTTAAATGACTTGATCTAAAACAATAATTAAAAATTATAAACCCTACTAAAATGAAAGCCCAAACTAATGTGGAATGAGCAGCACTCGTCACATAAATTTAGTTTTTACAAGTTCGTAAGGCATACATTCGAAAACCAGCACGGGCTGGTATAATTCAGGAATGTTTCAAAAAAATTGTTTAAAAACGTTTAGTGGGCTTTCTTTGGCCTGACCAAACTATTGGCCCAATATGGCTTTTAAAAGGTTTAGTTTAAGTTTGACTTTACTCCATGTGAAGTCAATGTGCTGAAAAAAGAGAGCCATTGGTGAAAGATGACCTCAAAAATTCTGGAATGTTTATGGCTTCGTGATGTGCTAATAATAGTAAAATTAATTTCATTAATAGTAATTTAGTTATAAATTGTTATGTTTTAAAGCGATTAATTTTGTTGGGTGTTAATTGTTTCTAGTGGCTGCACCACGTGCGATGTCCTTCAGGGTCAAGTTCGGATCCATTTGAGTCCCATATTGTAATATATCAAACCACAAGTATCTTACTCAATTTGATCAAATACGTCAAAAAAACTTACCTTAGTGGCAAGAAACATAATAAATCACTTTTAAAATAATAGCGTTCATATTAAATTCTAAAAATGCGTCTTTATTTTCACCAAAAAAACACGAGATCTCCACTTGTGTGCAACCAAATAAATTTTGATCTTTTATGAACGTTTTTGCATTCAAAACTGGAGTCAGACGTTCCTTTTTTTACCGAAAAATTTTTCAGTCAATCAGTATGGTAAAACTAACCTATCTCACGATGGTTTAAACTCACCTCAAGTTCCCTGTTAGTGGATGAACAATCCTACACTTTGCGATTTATGCTTCGCAATGATAGGAAGCGCCAACATCGAAAGATCAAAAAGCACTTTCGCTATGTACGTTTGGGTGCCACAAGCCAATTATCCCTGTGGTAACTTTTCTGTCACTTTTAACTTAAAGCTTATACAAGTAAAAGGGTCTATAGGCCATGCTTTTGACCATTGCATGCGTACTGAACATGCAAATAAGGGGAGTTTTTACTCTTTCGGTGCTATGACAGATTTCTGTTCCACTTGAGCTCACCTTTGGACATCTGCGTTATTGTTTAGCAGATGTTGTTTAGCAAATATGTATATAAATTAAAAATCCTGAGCCCCACTTAGAGGTTCCGGTAATTTCTAAATTTGGAAATTACCGCACAAAGATTATATTTTTTTCAAACTACCCCAAAAATAGAGGTTTCCCAAGCCAGAGGTCTGCCCCAAATGGAGGCTATACTCTATTATCATATCTGTGAGCGTTTTGACAAGACATCAACATAACCTTATATAATACGCATGTTAAATTATTTATTTAAAAATTATCAAGGTAACCCGTAGTACTCGGTAACCGGTAGCGCCTGTGACATAACAAATCCATCTTGTGTGCAATGCTGATTGAATTATATTTTATATGATTTTAATAATATTTCAGTTTGCCAATTTTAGAAGACATTCATGATTGGAAATTTTATCTATTTTGAAAATTTCCATTTTCGAATATGTGATCAAATATCAAAGTTTAGTTGTTTAATGAGGTAATAAATCCACTTTTCGTGTAATTAGGCTATTTTCTCACCCGTAAGAAGTCGATAAAAAATTAGAATGATAATAAAAGTAACCTCAAAAAATTCCCTTACCATTCAACCAGTGACAAAAGAATGTTTGGGCTTTGAACATCCATTTCATGAAATTAAGCATATCAAAGCAAACTTATATATTTATTGAATCAACTAACAAAAAATAAACACAGGCAATATAACTCTGAATGATAAAATAATCCAATTTATTTTATAACAATCAAACTAAAATTTTATTTATATTAACTAATTAAACTCCGGAACTTTTCCGATCAATTGTTTTAGAAAAATCAATTGATCTTTTTGGCTTCACGAAAACTAATATATTAAAATATATTTAATTACATTCTAAGAAGATACAAGAGAAAATCACAAACAGGATGAGCGATGCAACATATATATAAAATGCTACAATTTCACTTAATTAAATTACTATTTTTTTGTTCGTTATCAAATTCTGTTTCCATTTCTTTAATTGGTTCTGGTTCTACCCATTTTAGTTTCTTCGTATCATATCCAGTCAGCATTTCTCTTTTATCCCTCACATAACTATTGATGTAGTATATTTCCTGATTTCCATATGGTAGTTCTATAAACACCGTTAAAAGCAAATTTTTTAATTGTGAATTCCGTATTATTATGGTAACAGAATCTAACAATGAAAATAAATATTAAACTGTTTTCTGCTTGTTCACATATTTTGTATTCGTTGATACAGAGTGTAGCGGAAGTAAAATTATCTGTTTTTGTTATTAGCGAGAATTGTAGGAAATATTTGTGATAATAAGTTGTGTGGATTTCTGATAAAACTTGATCAAAATCTATTTTCAATAATGTATAAAATACCGAAAAATATTTTTTTGGCGTCTGTTTCTATCCAATATCTGAACGAATAATCAACATAGTTTAAATTGTATTCAATATCTGGCTTCAAGTCGCCGTGGCCATTACGATTTCTCATCTATTAATTATAGATAAAGATGAACTATTTCTATTCTATCTCGTGTATTCAATCCAGAGTTTTCTCTCGAAAAAATAACAGAATCTGATTTATGAAACGGTCTTCTAAATTCCGCTTTGGGTAATTCTATTTCAGATTCCTACAATCTCAAACATAAAACCATACGTTAAATACTTGATCTCTTTTTGTGATTGAAGGATCATTGAGATCTTTTAATTTATATACTCTGAATAAATCTAAAAATCATGTTTATAAATTTTTGCCTTCTTTAGATAAGCAAAATGGTCTGGGTCTGGAATTAAAATCCATTCTGGGTGAAAAAGGCAGTAATTCTACGAATAATAATTTTTAAGAGCAATACTTAAGTGGCTAAATTCGTGAGCCCAGCAATACACAAATAAAAAGAGTAGTGCAAACATTCTAAAACTTGCCAAATAGATAATATTTATATATAAAGCACGCGTTCCTTCCATGAAACTCCCATAAATGCCAAATTAAGATAATACATAATTTAGTAACTTTTTTTCGACAAAAACAGCGCTGTACCGCTAAGTTTAAAATATTGTTTAAAAATTCTTAATTATGGCCCACATTTTTTAATCAGGCACATCAACGTTGAAGGAAAATGTATGAGAGACTATGATATCCATATTTCCGAAAATTACAAAAACTGGGAATTCTCCACTAATTATCGTGTTTTTAAAACTGTGGAGAAGTAATACTTTTTTATTATCAGAAAATCTCTTTATTTTCTTAACTATTTTGAAACAGCTACGTTAACAATACAAAGCTTGCAACTGTCAAAAAAATGGCAGATATGGCATGAAGAAAAGCGAAAACTTTGATCATCACTTGCCGGCTAGAAAGATGTCCAGGAAAAAAAAGATCGACAACGACGTGTACGATTCGAGAGGCAGTTCTTGCAAAGAATTAAGATCAAAACGCGCTGGAATTTCAATGCGATTTTTTCGCTCACCAGCCGTAACAACTACTCAGCCTCCTTACCAACCACGCCAAAGAATTGTAACGACAAAGCAATAGCGTTATCCAAAGCCTAGAGAACATACAACAACATCTCAGACAGGGAATCCACACATGTCAGGTCAGAAACGAGAGACCTACCTCGCTTATATGGGAATGTATTCATCCCATCTGGACGTTTTCCATCACCCCGAAAGAGGCCAACGAGAATCCCACGGAATCAAATGTCCTCTTAATCACTTGACCAACACTCATCTTACAAGACAAGACGTGTAATCCGTTTGAAAGGATCATGAAACGACATCGGCAACGGTGCGGTTGACATATATCAAGTCAAGTCGAATACACATTCCGATGCGAACAGTCTCGTCCTCCAAAAGTAGACCGTTGGACACCAACGGGAGAGCGTTTAGCCAATCCCCCAAGTGCGCCTGGCAGCCGCAGTTCAAAGAAGCTAGCTGAATCTAATCGGCCTGCAAGCGAAGACTCTCCAACAGGTGTGAACATCTGATGACATGGAAGGACTCTCTGGAAGGTCAAGTCCGAGCGATCTCCAGGCGTGAACAGCCACATGGTATTCCGTAAGCTTGCCAAGTTCGGGTGAGTTTATAAGAACAGAGCGAACGAAATTTCCAGAAGGGGACAACGATGGGAGATAGCAAGGCAAGATCTTTGCAAGAACGAACCCCAATACCCCCAAAGGGAGTGTGAGTGCAGTACGAGCACGTCCCACCTCATAAACAACGTGTTCAGAAGGAATTGTAACGACAAAGCAATAGCGTCATCCAAAGCCAGAAGTTCTTGATGTGAATGATAACAAGGAGATAATAATGCAGCCGAGGGATTTAAAGAAAGTTTTTGAGTAAGAATAGCCCCAAATGAGAGTCAAAATGACAAATTCGAGTTCACAGATCCAAAATCTTTCCTTTTTGCGAGACGACAGCCTTTGCAACACCTTTATCACAAATAAGAAAACCAATAATCACAAGATCTGAAAGGGCAATTAAAAGGAGCCCGTCAATCTTCTGCCATACTCCGATGTGTTAGTGGCTCAAAAAAGTCCAATTACTTTATATTTATCTCTGTTTAATGATAGTCCAATTTTCGCAAATTCAAATTTTGTGCTCGATAAAGAATACTTGGACGTATCCTGACGCCCCTATGCAAAATAATGGAGTCGTATTTCCTGCTGCTTTCGAGTCAGATCGAATGTGATGCATTCAATCTGTGCTTGAATTGTGGTCGAACACACAACTATGATATTGTGGTCGAGAAATTATTCAAATGTGTGATTGAATTATTGAAATTCTGAGTTTTAAATTTTCTTGATAATCAAAGTTGTCGACTGGAGAGTTCCAAAATGCAAAACTAAATTGCTCAAAAACTGCAAATTCAAAACACGTAGATTTCATTGCTCATGACAATCTGCAGACACCGAAAACATTAATGAGAAAATTGGTAATTATTCAATTTTAAGTGATACTTTTTATATCCAATTTTTAGGCATTTTAAAAACAAATAACTTAGAGAAATAATATTATTGTTTTCATTTTTTTATGTATTTGATTTAAAATTAATTTAATACAAATAATACAAATAAATTGATATAATGAGTATCAGACAGGACAGTGTGATTCCACTCAAGAACGACCTGATCCTCCGAGTTGCCAAAGGAAATGTCGACCCCTCCTCCAAAATTCCAGTTTGGGTGATGAGACAGGCGGGGCGATACTTGGAGGAGTACCGTCATTTTTCCGCACAAAATGGTTTCCTCAACATTTGCCAAAGTCCCGAATTAATGTGCGAGGCCACGATGATGCCATTCAAATATTTTGATTTCGACGCGGCAATCATTTTTTCCGACATTCTAATATTGGCCCTGCCCCTCGGCCTGAAGGTTTCGATGGTGCCAGGCCAGGGACCGGTCATTTCTCCCAAACTGACAGAATTGGCCAACCCTGTTTTCGACGTTGACTTAACCCAACACCTCAGTTATGTTTATCGCGGAATCGAACTCACCAGGAGAGCCTTGGACGGGAAGGTGCCCCTCATCGGGTTTGCTGGAGGTCCCTGGACTCTGTTGAGTTATATGGTGGAGGGGACGCCCACCAAAGTGTTAAGCCAAGCCCGAAAATGGCTTTATCAATTACCCGAATCAACAGCAACACGCATTTTCGAGTCATTATCTGATTTGATTGTACAACACCTACGACTCCAAGTGCAGGCAGGCGCACAAATGTTGCAAATATTCGAATCCAATGCAGGAATGTTGTCGACCACACATTTAGAGAAATATCTCCTCCCTGCCCTGCAGCGAATCAACAACTCCCTCAGAGACACTCTCCGTGAGGACTACGTGCCCACCATAATATTCCCCAAAGGGTGCAGTATCGCCAGTCTTCAGTGGCTGGCCTACGAGACCGGATATGACGTGATTGGACTCGACTGGACTACGGAAGTGGGGCAGTTGGGAGACATGAATGGAAAAGCTCTCCAAGGAAATTTGGACCCAGCTGCATTGTACTCAAACAAGGACGAACTGTCGGGGTACATCCACGATATGCTCAGAAAGTTCGAAGGACGGCCTTATATTGCCAATCTGGGCCATGGAATCTACCCGGATGTGCCCCCCGAGTCAGTGGAGTTATTTGTGGGGACTGTCCACTCTTATAATACCTAATCGGCCTGTTGTCTGCACTAACAAACTAAACTTGTTGAACAATGTTAATGCATATATCGACACTTTCCAGGGGCAGTTCGATGACATTTGTAGCGACAGGGAATTGAGGTTTTGCTCTCCAAGTAGGAATTGAGGATGAGATTCCTCTCAATGTCATTAGCGGGGACCACAGTGGAGGGGATTATTCGTCTGTATCGGACAGTGCAGAGAGGACATGTTTTGTGATGTTTATTCCACTCATAAATGCAGGGGAGACACACAGCGTGATTACAGTTGTCCATCACACCAAACACACGCAGCAGTGGGTTGGCCTGTTCGGACGGTCGTTGGTAGCAAATCACACATTCCTCACTCGAAAGGCATTCTCTGGGGGGGACGTGATGTTTCTCCACAGAGGGGGGGAGGTCGTGGCTGAACCTGCTGTGTTGGGCACTCAAATACTTGCATGAAGGGTAGGGACATTCTATGTCACACCACACATACCAACAGATTCGATTCAGACTGTCCACGTTTCCTATATCGTGGGAGAATTTACATTTTTCGCCCTTTTTGCAGCTTTTATTCATGTGGTACCTGCGGATGTGGTTGGGGGACACAGACCTGCATGGAATGTTACTTAAGTTGGGTCGTGACCACGTTTCCATTATAATAATCGACTAACAAAATTATTTAATGTTTTCATAATTTACTTTTATTGGTAATAATATTTTATAATTATAATCACTTAACAATCAATTATGTATTCTGTAGCCATTAGTTTATAACCATATTTAAATGGTTAAAAAGTCTTGAAAATAAATTATGAATGAAGGCACAAGAATTGAGCATCACATTCCAAAACCCCGACAATTAGAAGGGCAGAATCAAAGAGTTTCAAATGGACGTGGGACACATTATTTGTTCTCAGGACGTATAGCCCATTTCCATTCCAGCCTGATGCAACATCATGCGAGGACACGTAGACCAGCTGGTCATAGTTCAAGGCACGGTAGACCAGCCATTTGTGTCCCCCGACCGAGTTGAGTCTCAAATCCAGAGTCAAGTCGGGGGTTATGTCCAGTCTTGCCCGCGGACACTCCGAAATGTGCATTTTGTGGGCCAACACTTCGCTTTGGGAAGGAACTGTGGGAATTTTGGGGCTCATCAGGGGAGAAAGCATTGCTATTAGTTGCACTAGTTATTATTCTAACAAACTCTTACATGCCAGTGAGATGACTGAGGTGACTACAAAGAGTCCAATCCCGTTAAACATTTCCCATTGTCGTCCAAATACATTATAAGCAAATTTAGATACTCCGAAATATTACTAAATTTAGACATATTCTTGAAATCAAATTTTCTAAATCAATTTATTAAGCTTGTACATCCCAATGAGTCAATTAAGAAATTTAGGGAGCTGAAAACACACTCTGTTCAGTCAGTTCCTGCGAATAACTGACTCGTATTGATGACACAATAAGTCGGTAATAACAAGCCTGAAATTCCCGTATTCACAAAATAAGGAACACAATCACGCTTATTGGATACCTCCCTGAATCAGGTTATCCAGAAAACATTGGAAAGTATGTTTGCAGAACATAAGTTTAAAATTATTCCGTTGAGCAACGCCGAAGACTAGATTTACAAATCGAACAACAATGAAGCTTCGCTGATTAGGTTATTTAGTCTGATTTCAAAATATCAACAAAGAAGACAATCGTGTGAAATGCACAAGTTTGAAGAGATTTGCTCTGGCTCTAAGAGGAAGATAATTGACTTAGAGCAGCCATTAATCTAAAAACTAATCTTATTTGAACTGAATTTTTTTAGTGATTAAAATTTCTGTTTATAATTAAAATTTTAATTTTTTACATAATTTTAATTTCGGTTGCCCATCTCAGTTAAACAAACAAATCTGCCAAAAGAGAAATTCAAACAGTGGAGATCAAATTCATATCGCAACCCCACGTGACTAAACTGACAAATGCGGGTGTTAAATGATTAATACAGACAATTGATAAGTTTGTACGAATATGATCTATTTGATTAGACAATTTCTATTAAACTAACAATTCAACAAAACATTCAACCATTATAAGAAAGAACATTATACTATTTATATGTTGATTGGAGTTGGTCAGTCGGGTTGGTCAATTCTTCGAATGGAGTCACGTGTAGTCTCATGAATTGACTGCAATAGCTCGATTCACTTTCAATACCAAACGGATTCATTATATGTGGAAGAATTGTAGTTTGTACTGAATTCCAGTCTCCACATAATTTCCGCATGTCAAAAGTGCCTGACTGAGTTCTTGAGGGTTTTTGTGCATTAAAGCGAAATTCTGTGTTGGAAAATGAGTAATCGGAGGGGAATGATTCAGTTACAGAATGAAAAAAAATAGATTCGTATCCTTCGTTGCAGTCTATAAATAATTCCCGTATGTCAAAAATGTCTGAGTGAGTTGTCGGGGGAATGAAGTCGCAGAGAATCAGAGGTTGAGCTGCATTGGGCATTAGAAAAGGGGCACTGTTCCAGAATTCTCTTTGCCCGAAGAAGGGAATATAGCCAAAGTCGCAATCACAAAGTTTTAGATCAGTTCTTAGAAAAGAGTTTGTTTGGTTTATCGGCGACTGGAAGCATTTTCTGTAGTAATTCTGCTGTAGTGGAAATGTAGAGTTGACAGATGTGTTTTGAGGAAAATCGAGTTCCCTCTCAATTTCCATTTCATTGATTTCTTGAAACATATCATCTATTGTGTGTATAGAAAGACATACCTGTATCACTAGAGTGGTCATCACAGCATATACCACCCCCACTTATACATTTTCATTACGACGGATGTCGCCCACCGTGCAGACAATTAAGTTTGTAGACATATCAATGCAAGCCTCCAATTTTAAGGATGTTTTGCAATTAAAATAAACAATTTGTCGTTATGGTATTTTTTATATTAACAAGACAAGCAAAAGTTATGGAAAAGTCATTAATTTGCGCGGATTTGCTGTTTTTGTTTATAATAGTTCTGTCTTATTTAATCTAAATTATTTAATTTGAATGATTAATCAAAAGTATTTTCAGGACAGTAGAATTTATTTTACTTCCAATTTTTCAGATGTGAGTGAAAGACTATTTTTAATAGTATTAATATATTTGATTATATTTTTTGAGTATCCTGAAGAACGGACATTAAATTTTTTAGCACATGCAAAGATCTGGACGAAATCTCAAATCTTTTCTCGACTAAGAGACCATCCACTTGCTGATTTCGGCTATTGCTCCCTGGTCAATTCGATTTTTATTGGAGTTATCCTGCTTTTCGCTAAAAACCTTTTTTCAATAAAAATAATTCAATATATCAATCCTCTTGAAAAAAAGAGAGGAAAAACTGCTTTTTTCAGCTCAACTTAAACAACGTTATATTCTTGCTAAAAAAGTGAACTTATTCATTATTTCTCATATACAATACGCTCTTGTTGTTCTTCCAAACTGGTAATAATTAGAATCAATTGTTAACGTGAAGTTTATGAATTTGTTTGGAGATAAATAAAACTCTCAAAACTCCCAGTATGTCCTTTTAGAACATAAATAATTCTTGTTTTTTTATTAAAAAAATTAATATAGTAAAATAAGAATTTTTTTAAAAATACTTAAATTATAAATAGTATGGATGATGACGTGGAGAAATTAAGAAATGAAATTGTCGAGCTAAAAGCGAAACTAAAAAAATTCGAAGAGGACCAACCAACGGGGAAAATGAACAGTAAAGTGGACAAAACCAATCCTTACAGGTTCACCCATCAAATCCTCATTTCTCAGTCGCCTGATGGCCCTCCAAACCATGGGAATAGTCAAGGATTACCAAGTCTCATTCCAAATCTGATTTTTTAGCAAATAAGGAATTTTTCGGTTGCCATAATCGGAGTTGGTGGCATCGGTAGTGTGGCTGCAGAAATGCTTACTCGTTGTGGACTAGGACATGTAGATTATTGTATATGTTTATTTTAGGTCGTACTGTTTGACTACGATATAGTCGAACTGGCCAACATGAACAGACTGTTCTACCAGCCACAACATGAAGGGAAATTTAAAGTCCACGTCGCCAAAAATATATTAAAGTTTATTTATTATAAAATAAATAAAAATACAGTCATATTAATCCAGATGTAAAAATAACAATATATAATATGGATATAACTACTGTTGAAAATTACCCGAAATTTGTCTCCGCCATAAAGTCCATTTGAACACTCAGCCCTTAGTAATGTAGAAATGGTCTTGGCCTGTGTCGACAACTACAAGGCCAGAATGACTATAAACTCTACGTGCAATGAACTAGGAAAGTGTTGGATAGAGTCGGGGGTTAGCGAGAATGCCATGTCTGGCCACATTCAGTTCATTCAGCCTGGCATGACTCCCTGCTTTGCTGTACACACCCAATGATATATTTAGTGTGTCCCCCCGCTTATTGTGGCCACTGAGGGGGACGAGGGGAGTATTAGGCGAGATGGTGTTTGTGCGGCCAGTCTGCCGACCACCATGGCAATCATTGGGGGTCTTTTAGTGCAAAATTGTCTAAAGTTGTTGTATTTTATGTTTGGCAGACATATTTTGAAGTTTGGGACGGTGGTCTCTTGTTTGGGATACAACGGGGTGGTCGACCACTTTCCCGTCTACTCAGTCAAGCCCAATCCTTCTTGTATGGATGATTCGTGTCTTCGACAGCAAAAGAAATATACAGATAGAGGCAGTTCAAAGATCCAAAATTCAATCGACGGTCAAGAAGGGGACAGTTTTGCTGATTCCGTGATTTCCGTGGTTGATGGAATGGAAAGGGGGACTACGACGGATGAGAAATCTTCGACTAATGTGGTGGATGGGTCCCTCGATGAGTTAAGAGATGCTTTTAATGTTTTAAATATGATGTGAGAGAGTTAATATAATTGGTTATAGTTAGCTAGTAGAATTTAATCTACAGAAAATGAGATTTTTTTTGTTTTGTGACTAAATATGACATTATTCGAATACCGTGGGGAGCCGAATTTGTCAAATTTGAAGACACTGAACCAGCCGAGGGAGGTGGGGGACGAAAGGTAGTATCCACTTCCAAAGTGGGAAAACTCCAAAGAGTCACTACCGAATATTTATATAAATCACTACGATGGGAAATCTTGTTCAAAGTTTGCGGAATATATAATTTTCAATTGTGGAAACGATAGGACTTGGACTGTTTTATCGGACAGGAAATATATAAATTTGTTCAGTTTGTTGTTTTTCAGAATATAATCCACCTTCTGGCAATACACTGAGCTATTCCTCGACAGAAAACGAAATTGATTGAGCAGTTTGAGATCTATCAATGAGTAAACCTCATCGAGTACTGAAATGAGTTTACCTTGACTTTTCGCCGTGTAAAGACAACAAGAATGTGGTCATCTCCACTCCCCAACTCCGCCTCGGTCATCCCCAAATTGTCGTCTGTGACATATAATTGCAATATTTCGTCCTTATTTACGAGAAGAATCTCAGTTACTAAGCCCAATGATGCTCAAAGGTCACCCAGAGTGACGACTGGACTTTTGAATCCCTCATCTCCCTGCTGTTCAACGCTATAAATCATAATTTTTCCCGAATTGGTCCCAACAAAGAGCTTAACCCCGTGTTGGTGATTTGGGTATTCTGCAAGTAAAAACAGAACAACAAACTCAGGGGAAGATGAGTTCGGGTAAGATGAACTTTCTCGATGGAGGAGTCCACTGGTATCACAATGTCCGGACCGTGTCCCCGGTTGAGGTGGGTTTGACTTCTGGCACGTGTAAATGATCGTCGGAATGTAGTGTTGAAATGCCTGAACGATCGAGTCATTTGAGATTTGTCTAAGTTTGATGACAATTGGGGACTACTGGGGACTGTCATGTCGGCTGAGTATATGCATGTCCCAGCCACGTAGTCGAGGAGTGCAAATCCATATATTGTCCCGATTGCAATTCTGTGTTGATTTTAAAAGAATACATTTTTGACTGGCAGTAGAGACTTAATTTAATATTTTTGTTGGAAGGAAACAGTTTGAAGACGGACAAAATTAAAAACTCTCCAAAATTGTTTTCAAAGGGGGGACTTTCTCTGGAGGAAATCTCACTGTGGAAATCGGTTATGTTGACCAGAGTTGGCTGTATGTTTTAATATGGGAACATACTGAAACGTGTGATTTGTCTTCCAAACAAGTTGATGAACAGTCGAAAACAACAACATGGTCGACATAGCCACATATTACGAGGACGTTTGTTGCTGAATCAAAATAGAGTTGATCCACTGAATAGCGTTCGTCCTTTGGGTGTGGGTTGTGAATTAGTGCCTGTTATATTCAATCCGAGCATACCTGAGTGACTGGGGGAGAATCCAAGTCCATTACGGAATTCACACATTTTCCAAAATATTTGGCTGTGTCCATTCTGAGAAGAGGGCGAATACTGTTTTTGGCGACATTCCAAAAAGTGACCATTCCGCTTTTATGCCTACGACTAAACAAGCAACCAAAACCCCGTTATTATAACTTCACAGTGGTCGTCGCTCTGTTCGAAAGACTCGTTTTCCAACATCCACGACTAAACTAACCGAATTGACAGTTCAACTTGTTTGGAAGCATTTCCGTTCAGTCGTGACACTTTTCCAGACACTGAATAAAGTGTTTGATATGTTTTCAGAGGTAGAAACACATTTTGTAAACAGAGAATGTTTGGAATGTTAATTGAACACATATATGAAATACTCATTTCCCGCCATTCCTCATCCAACAAGTCCAGGGCAATCATCTCCTCCACACTGAACACCAACAAAACCGTGGCCCTTCCTACGATAACTCAACTCTCAGCACCGGTTTTGTCCCTGATAATGAGAAAGTCCACTATTTCCGTGGTGAATTGAATAACCACGTGTTTACTCTTGTTGACAAGAGTGAGTGTGTCTTCGCAGTGATACGTCAAAGGCACGCCCCCTATAAAGCACAAAAAGTCGTGGGAAGACACAAAATCCATCTTCCTGATTGGACTACAGACTAATCATGACTTGACGAAAAATAACCCTGAGAACCGTAGAGAGCGACTTTGTAGAAAAGATTGTTGACATATTTGGTGAAGACAGAGTATGTTCCATCCGAAAATGTGCAAGCAAATGAATCGCCCTCACTGCTCCACGAAATAGATCGAATGTTCTGCAGAAGGAGTCATCAGTGCTCATACCGAGTGCATTAAACATTTGTTTATGTTTAAATTGCGGATGGAGTCCCAGATTATAACCAGTCCGTTGTTGAAACATATCAGGAATATGAATTCCTCTTTTGGGTTCTGGGCAATGGCACGAATGGCAACAATATTTCCGTCATATCTCAAATAGTCCCAGTTTGAATTACCTGTCTCGGCTTTTGATGCAGATTGTTTTAATCTGGATAAAGTTTATCAAGTCGAGGAGAATAATGTCTTCTCTGGCTCTAGGGGACCGAATATCTAAGGCGAGCCACAGTTTGTTCTGAGCTACGATCGCACATGAAATCCGAGATTCAGTTCTATGTGTCATTTTTACAATCTTACATCAGACAAAGTTCAATACTTTTGACGAGATTGATCGTCCTTTCTTTTTTGTTGTTCTGCAGTTCAAAAAGGTTTATTTCCTTGTCTCCCACGACCAGGACTTGTGCCTACTGTTTCAAAAAAAGTCATTACAGTGTTCTCCAAAAAAAACAAAAATTTAGCATTCTCGTTGAGCGAATGGCGTACTTCTGTGCGGAAATCGCCATAGCTTTGAGAGTTGAGGGGAGGTCATACATGTGTAAAATGTTGTTGGCAGCAACCGCAATCAAATTTGATTTCTTATCATACGATATGGCAGAAGGGTTGTACGGGTATCCGATGTCGACGGTCTTGGGTTAAAATTACGGTTAACTTTAGAAAAGTGAAAAGGGTTGCTTTCCGGTCGGTTGTTCTCAGTGATGTTTATTTTTTTGATCAAGTTTGAGAAAAAATTGACCATCAATCGGAATTATGCCAAAATGAATTCAATGAATTCCAAAATTTGTGAATTATTTATTGCCAATTTTCAATTTAATTATTATTTTTCAAATAAATTTAAAATATATTTATAAACTAAAAATTAATTTGACAAGACTTTAAAAGATTTTAATTCCATCACCTGGTTTAAAAGATTTCCTGGTTCAAATAAAATAAAATCCCATCACCAAAATTAGACTCAACCATACCTTTTTGAATTGACTTTCATTTCAAAAATAATGTCCAAAAAATATTAAACAAAAATATGCGTACTAATGAATATTCGCATTAGTGTGCTACGAAAACCTTTCAGGGATTATTTTTTGTAATAAGTTTTTTCCGAAATCACGATTATCATAAATAATATCTTTTTGTTCCGCGACTACAAAAATATTTATTTTATGGCATTTCTAATGTAGAAATAGGTGACTATTAACCGATTCAAATTAACGATGTGAGGATTGAAGAAGTACATTTTAAAAAAGAACATTACCATATTAATAATGCAAAGTCAAGAAGTTAACTAGAAGATCCTCAACTCCTAATGGCAATCGTTACTCACGAGGAGGAGACTTTAAGAATGGTAAAGAGCAGCTTAATAGAAGGGCAAATTGAAAATTCTGTCGAATTTTTGTGAATATTTAATAACTAACTTTTCTAATGTATGCAAATTAAAAAGTTCTGTTTTATTTCAATAATATATAAAAATTAAGGAATTTTTCTTATTTTTTATGTTTAACTTTCGTACAAAAATCACATTTGTCTATGATATTGATAGATAACCATTTTCCACTCGGATAATTAAAAACAACAAGGCCATGTAATTGAGAGTATTTGAATCACTCAGGTTAAAATATTTCTGAATATATAAATCATGGTAATCGTTAATTTGTGTACTAACCAACAAAGAGGTTTTTATCTAAATATCGTCTAATCTTAGTAGAACTTTATTAACTAGTTTAACTACTTAATTATCTAAGTACTAAGCTTTCAGAATGAACAAGGGGTGGCACTCCATCTAGGTTTTTTTTTCTGTAGACCTCCTCAAACAGTCCAATGGTGTAATAATGGCGACAGTCTGAAGCTAATTCTCAAAAGTTAATAGAACATCTTGGCAGCTCAATATCCGAAATTATAACATTTCCAATTAAAACAATCTAAAATAAATTAACCGCTTTCGATACTGCAGCACTTTCATCCTAAATAGCATTAAAAAATACAAATAGTATTTCTCTAAATTATTTATACTATTTTTCGGACTTTTTAAAATAATTTTGTTTACCCTTCATATTGTTAATGTTTTATTAGATATCTAAAAGTGAACATTATGAAACTTATGTTAAATTCTTTATTAAATTTACCGACATGAGATATTATTAGTAACTAAAGAGATAATTAGAGTATTATGTATTCGTATTGGACTGCCCCGTTTCCATAATTGTTATCCAGTTTGAAAACCTACATTTTTGTGTCAATCCAATAGATATATACATTAATTGTTAGGTCATAACTAAGTTTTCCTTCTATGCTTATTTCGTATCCAGGAGAATATAAATTTCTTTTTTGGGAAATCATAATGTCCTTAATTTTTTTGCCATAGACATGTGGAGCGTGGGAATTTCGGTTTAAAAGAGCATTGCCGTAAATATATTGAAAACTGTGGCTCCACCAAAAATTAGTCTTCAATGTGATATTTTGAGCTTTCTTTGGGATAATTCCTGCATTATAAAGGTTGTTATCTTGATTGAATTAAAATTTCAAGATTACTTAGAAGTCTTAATTGGAATTGTCCAGAGAAAATCTTGCAAGTCGAATTATTCCCTCCGCATACACCACATTTGTCTATTTCCTTATTCGATCCCAAAACATCGTCGCATCCGACAACCTACAAGACTAGTAAAAAAATATGTCAACTGTGCATGTTGTGCCAATACACAATCCTTTTAACCCCTTTAAGGTGACGCAGGGAGACCCAATCTCGACATCAGCCCATGATATATCAGAACTGTATTGTGTCTTGCAAAGTAAACTACAGTCTGGTCCGAGGCCTACCATAACAATACTGATATTACTTTGAATAAATGGTATATGATTGGGTCCGAATTTTCTCCTGCATTGTTCGTCTAAAGTTGGATATGAGTTTAGTGGACAGTCCTAGGAAATATACCAATATTTATATACTGGATTTTTGCAAAGTTGAGATTGCTCGAATGGCCCATTGCAAAATTTTGCTCCGTCAGACGGGCTAGACAATTACATTGAGCACTTTACGGTGGATTATTGCACTCTCGTGATCGGAACTTGATAGAAAGACCACAATCCTGTTTGCATTTCCCAAATTCTGACCATTTCCCAAATCTGCCATCAATGAACGGTAGAAATGGCTTAATGTACTCACATTGTCCCAATTTGCAAATCTATTTGTGCAAAATATATTAACTTTGTTATTTGCACATTCAGATCCGTCAACAAGGTCAACTATTATATACTCATACTTAGTGGGACCCAAGTTCTTCCTGCAATATCCGGTGCAAGTATTCTTTTATAAAAACAAAAAATGACAATTGGAGACGACTTAGGGTCAAAGAAAAAATCTTCATTCATCACGCAAGGATCCTTTAGTTCGTCAGTAGGGATAAGAGAACGAATTGATATAAACCGCTTTTCCTTCAATTTTCTGACGCATTCTGTATTCTCAGATATTCTGAATTTTCAATATTTAATAAGTAACCCCATTTTCTCAGTAATGTACTTATGCGAACAGGTAGACCATGTGTAGATATCATTTCCGGCATATGATCTCATTATATATGGGCCGTTGCACCCCACGCTGGTCAAATCATCGTGTTGTAGCCCAATACTGCGAGTTTATATTATTTTACAAAATTTACAAATGCCCGATTTCATGAGCCACCGTTGAAGCCGTATCTAACCCCATAAACCTGACAATCATGCATTTGCTAGACGTGCACAATTTATTTAAAGGTGAGATTCCAAGAATATTTTTAGATCTCAGCATTTTACTATATTTGCTTTAACATGCACTACGTAGTGATTTTTAAATAAATGTCGTGGTCTAAATCTCTGTCTCGTTCACAGTCAAACAAATCAAAACTTTGATCATAGTAACGTTCGCTTCCTCGAAGAATCTAAATTTTGTTTTGAAAAATAAATATTTACATGCTTGTATACTTTTACAACATTCAAGTAAAAATATTGACCGAGTGTATTTTTGTGCATTATTGCGTTTGTCTGAACAGTGATTTGGCAGGTTATACCATTTCAATGAGTAATGGAATCATTTTTGTCATTTTTCCGAAATCGGACGATTTTTCTGATTCTACACGGATTGCTATGTCAATTTGCATCGGCGAATAGCTTGCAGTAGATTTTATTCCCCCGATAGCTCGTTCTGTCATTTAATAACATTCTTACAAACTATCAATTCTAAACTTATTTGTGCCATTTGATGTTTTATCTTTTTGATAGACAATGTGCAAACTGTGGATTGACGAATTATAATGATTTTTTGGTTCGATAAAAAATATTTCATTGTCAATTTGGATGTACCCCATCTAATCAAACTAAACAGTTCACTGACTCACCAGGCCATTACAGTTATCAATAAAAGCCGACGAATCAAAATGATTTAGAATGGATCCGTGTTTAAGACACGAATTGGATTTCACTGATTTTTTATTCAATCTTAAAATTTCTTGTCTTCCGAGTATTTGTATTTTGTAAAATAAAAAGAAGTTTTGTTTGTGATTATTTTCGACTAATAATGGATGGAAAGACTCATGATCTATTATAATTTATTATTTTTATTACCATCTAATTCAACATTTAAAGCAGTTTGCAATAATAAAATAATTATCCAACTATTCATCTTTTCGTGCTAGATTGTTCAATTAAATATGAACTTTTGTGCACAATTTGCTAATTATAATAAAATATGTTACCCGTATGCAACAAATTTAATTTATTGATTAGTTAGTCATTTAAGGTCATCATTGAATTGAGGAAACTTTTCTGTAATAAATTTCCAACAGTTATTCTTGCTTATTATCCGAGAAATAATTTAGTTTAAATCTAAATTTATGTTTAATTCCACTTTTTTTAATTATAGTATTAAAGTCCTCCTGCATTGAAATAGTTATAATAGGAAAAGATTCCCCACTGATCTCCACCAAACAAGCGTGTTTTGAAAAATCACAAAACTAAGTCCAACCAATATATTTAAAAAACGTTGTTGTCTAACTATAATTTAGTGAAATAATTAGTAATTTACTAGAAGTTAACAAAGCCATTCATCCGAAGTGGTCCCCGCCAATATTATTAACGTTGCGTTGGCTCTCACGATAGCAACGGAGATCAACTGGAGAAGCCACCGGGTCTCACGTGTGTCGTGGCTTTTTAATGTGGCTAAGCGTCCAAGCTTCTTTAGGAAGCGAAGTTGTCTAACATATCTTTTTTAGCAATACTTCATAAATACACTGGATAAATGGAAATAAAATTTGATTTAAGTTAATGGAAACATAATTCATACCATAGACTGGAGATATACTTTTATTCCCTTTCTTTATTTTGAAAAATTGTCAGCTTAAGATTGAAGCCAATTTTTGCACTTATAAAGCTTTAAATTCATTAGACCCGCTTCCCGTAAATATATAGCAAAAAACTATTTTAGTCAGGATTTTTAGTTGAACGACGTTTTTACAAAAAAAAATCCTCATTATTTCTCATTTTTGTTTTTAACATAATTTAAGAACTATTTTATAACTTTTTCAAAATGAAAAACTTTCGATTGAAACGTCGGTTTTTATTATACACAAATATATTGGCTTAAACCACAAATGTTTGTATCTGGAAAATGCTCACCGCAGTCAGAATTATCCGTTCATAAAATTTGCAACTAGAATAGAACCATAGCAGAAATTAAAGACGTCAAAAATCTAATAATCTAGCAAAATCATAAGCCAAGGAAAGAATTAATTCTACAAGTGATAGTCCTAGGCAAAATCAAGTAACCGATAGTTAATTGGTGCACGTGCCCTTTGGGTTTAACGCTGAATTGTCAGTTTGAGCATTTTTATCACAAAAATCGTCACCACTAACGAACTGATCTGCAGAAATAGTGCAATTAGATACAATTAATACCAGACTGGGTGATTCCAGAGAACTGTAACGAGTCTAACTTTGACGAATGACTCAGCAATTCGAGATTACTAAGACACGATTCTCCATATTTTTTTTCAAGTTGAGAATATTCGCGGAGCTTTTTTATACACGTCATCGACAAACTCTAAAAAAAATTGAATTATGCAAACACGAATGTGTCTCTTTGCGTCTCTGATAATGGACAGTGTTGTGTTTCCCGTAATTAAATTCCGAGGAATCGTCCTCTGCAACAGCAATAAGTTTATATTAATGTTTTTTCGTCTGTTCCTTTCCTTTACTCGGTTTAATTGCTTAACTAATGTCGGTAATTTGATTGTAAAATAAGATTTTTCCTTTACTAATAAAATTTGTGCCATCAACTGACTAACATTTCCGCTGTCTTTCTTCCTCCTCAATATATTCAGCAGCTTTCAGAAGAAGGGAAATCCCCCCCATTTCGCCATAATCATTCTTTGGACTGTCCGAGTTCATACGTTAGTAAATTAACGAGTTGAAAACATTATGAGCAAGCGGCAAACATTATCATAACCACGCTTTAATAAGCTAATTCATCTTGCTACCAAGCAATTGAAAGTTTTTACGCAAAGTCCAATTTTCTTTTTAGAATAAAAATCCTAAAGAGTAACCGCAGTGATTTGTTAATTATATTCTAATCAACATTGTTTGACCAAATCGGGGCAAAACCAACTTTAGTTTTATTCTCCATTGAGCATTAATGAATTGTCAATCTTAGAAATCACGGCTGATTTCTAAAACGATTTGAGTTGTAAGATGTCAAAGAAAGAATATAGGCTAGTGAAATACAAGATGTGCCTATCAGTTTTGATATCTCTGATATTCATTCAACAACTTCCTGAGAAACACCGAGTAAGACAAATAATAAACCAAAAGATAAGTAAATTTCAATTTCTCATACGTCTAACAACAGAACATGGATCAGGAGCAAGGACAAGGGCTGATCCCGACACAATCAAATTGGCCCCGGCCTATAATGAAGTTAATATTAACACCTCTAAACACGTGTGAGCAGTCTCCACACCAACACCACCGTCCACGCCAATGTTAAGAGAGGGGAAGAGTCCTCTTAGAGTTTTAACCAAAAATTAAAGACTGAACATACTTTGTCGACCATTTGCTCCATAAACCTTTGTCCCCCAAACCCCGGCTCAACAGTCATAACCAAGACAACATCCACGTGGTTGATTAAGTCCAAAATGGAATCAACAGGGGTGACTGGGTTGAGTGCCACCCCGGCCTAGACGTGTGAGAATGGTCTATGCCTCCATCCCGGCTTCTTTGACCTTCCGGATGGTCTCTAGGCTATCTCCATCTGCCTCCACGTGGAAGGTGTAGAGGTCGGCCCCTGCATCAGCCATATCTTCGATCCACTAAAAATCTTCGGGGGGGACACCTGCTGAGGTCTTTGAACCATCATGTGACAATCGAAATATTGAGGTCTTGGAATTTGTTTGCGGAGGCATTTCACGACTGGGTGTCCGAAGGTTATGTTGGGGACAAATCTCCCGTCCATCACGTCGAGGTGAAGAAAGTCAACTCCACTGTCGAGCATTCTCCGAGACTCATTGGCCAGCTGAGACAAATCAGAGTTCAGGATGGAGGAACCGATTTTTGTAATAAGATCAAATGATTTCATTTAATACCACAACCAACTATTAATTCAAATTTAATGTGTGCCTACAATCTTAATTATTTTCATTAAAAATGTAAAGTAAGTAAGCTATGCCTCAGCAACTAATGAACAATGGAGGCTCATAGAGGACATGGAAAGGACCTACAGGTCTGAGGCAAAAAGAAACGTAAGTATAATTAAAACCGAAAACCCATCACATGTACAGGTTTTCAGGAAGCCCCTCCTTCTTCTTGAAGAGAATGGACTGCTTGGCCTTATCAAAGTCCTGTTTGATAATTCGCGTCCGTCTCTCTCTCAAAGCAAGCAGACCTGCTTCCGTGCAAATAGCCTTGACGTCTGACCCAGACAAATCGTCTTTAGCAGTCACATAATCCTCAATATTCACGTCTTCCCCCAAATTCATCCTCGACGTGTGAATGCTGAATATCCGTCGCCGTGTGTTCTCGTCGGGCAACGGAAACTCGATTTTCCGATCAATTCGACCAGGCCTGATCAGTGCCGGATCCAATGTTTCAATCCTGTTGGTGGCCATAATCACCTTCACGTCCCCTGCCGAGTCGAACCCGTCCAACTGGTTGAGTAACTCAAGCATTGTCCTCTGTATTTCACGTTCTCCCCCACAGTTGGAATCATACCGCTTAGTCCCCACTGCGTCAATCTCGTCAATAAAAATGATGGATGGCGCACACTCCTCCGCCACTCTAAACAACTCCCTCACCAACTTGGGTCCTTCCCCCTAAAATGAATCCCACATACCCAACCATGTACTTCTGAATCAGCTCTGACCCAACAACCCTCAGAAAAGTGGCAGACGTCTGATTGGCAACAGCCTTAACAAGCAGAGTCTTCCCTGACACTTCAAAACATGACTCAACCAGTTCCGGGGGGACCATAAAGAATAACTCCCTTGGGCGATTTGATGCCCATGTCTTGGTAGAGTTCTGGGTGAGTGAGGGGAAGTTCGACCGACTCCTTTATCTCCTGAATCTGAGTCTCCAATCCCCCAATATCCGCATAGGTCTCCTTGGGGGCCTTTTCAAGCTTCATAACATTAACCACTGGGTCTATATCGTCCAACAGAATTCCCACAACTGCATACGACTGCATAGCCACACAACAGTACTTTGTGGTTCAACATGACTGTACATCCAGGCTGGAGTTGTTCCTTATCCACAAACGAGAGGATTCGGACATAGTGCTCTGACCCCACCGACGTGGACACGATTGCGTGGTTGTCGTCGATTATTTCCTCCAGAGACCCTACTGACACGGGCGATCCTCGAATATCCTCCACTTTCGACCTTTCGTCCTGCCATTGGATATCCTACTATAACCTGACGGAGTTCTTCAAACACTTCCCGACGGTCTTGGTCGCAGAGAAAGTCCTCTTCCAAGTGCAGAAAGTCACGGATATGTTCCAGACGGAGGTACCGAAGTCGACATCTGGCTTGTGGAAGGACTGAGTGCAGTTTTTGAGCAGTCTGAGGTCCTCGGTAGTACACGCGTTTTTTTCCGAAGCGAGTGGGGATTGGGTCTTCTTTGCTCTTCTTTTTTTGTTGCTGAAAGTAATTTGAGGGGTTTAGGATACCTGGTCTTCTTTCTCAAAGGAAGACTGAGCGGCACCCTAATATTTAAGGATATAACACACGTAACCATAAGAACTTGTGTGGTAATGATCTATTAGTTTTTTAATTTATACTTTAAATATTAATTTTTATAATTTATTCAACGATTTATTACTTTTAATATTTATTTTTATAACTTATTTTAGTTTAAAAGTCAAAAGTAAACCGAAATCTAACTAATAAATTGCTTGACCTATTTTAGAATGATAATCACCAAACTAAAGAACACAACTACAATAGCTCTGTCCGTTGTATACGCGGTTGAGGAATTACATTATTTTTCAGTTCTATGTCGGGTATTTTATAACGACCGGCATCAAATATTATAATATTTCTGATCTTCTGATGGATTCTGATTCAAAAACTATTTTCTGGGTTATTCTGCCTTTAACAACACTTTCCTGTCTTGCATTTTTCGCCCTTGTTTTTTTTATAGTCGGGCTGATAACTTTGTATATAAAAAACAATTGCCTCAGCTACACGGTGGTGTTGAGTAACCTACTCTTAGTACATTGTCGGAGTTGCATTCATTGCAGTCGTGTTCACCGGAGGAATAATTTTTTTGACAATTTTTATGCAAAATCTTCACCAAAACGTGGAGTTGGTCGTTAAAGACGTGGTGGTCAATTACAACAAGACCCGTAAACGCCTTGATAATTACCACGAAACAGTCAGAAGTAGTTCTAATCGGTGTAGTTTGAGTGTTGTGGGTATAAAGATGGTATCATCGACTACATTCGTGTTCGTCCAGCTTCATGTTGTCCTGACGATGACTGTGGATGTTACGGCGTCTATAATCAAGTTTCCACTTGCTTTTTGTTTTAGACGTGCACTGCCGTTATTGAAAATTTTATTAACAATTACTCAAAGGTTCTGATTCCTGGCGGGTATTTTGTTTTCATTTTGTCAGTAAGCATCCATTTTTAAGTTGTAGGTGATCTTGATATGGGTCATTGTCTTTATAACTAAACGAGAAGTTCATTTCTCCACTGTTAAAAGCGTCTTTTAATCACTTACATTCTTATAATTTCTTTAACAAGAGGTCTTGTCTAATCAAATTTGACTGTAGGCTTCTAGTAAACTGTGAATTGTGTTAATGGCCAATAGTTCTTGGTAAAATATGGTTGTTCTTTGATTATATGTTTAATGATTAGTTGCATTAATTTTGTAATAATTATTGTCAGTTAAAAGTAGAAAGACAGGTATAATGACACAATTATTTAACCCGTTCTAATTTAATAATAAAAGTGTTATAATCTTGTGAACAGATAACATGCCTACAATCGGGATTCCCTCAGGCAGATTTCACTGCAACGAGGTTTGTTCGTGCATTATGATCACCAAACTGAACAAATATAAAAATTCGAAGATTATCAGGTTGAAATTAATTTTTTAGATATCAGATCTCGCTCTAAATCAGAATTAGATCAGTGCGATCTTTTACTTGCCGTGGGAGAAATTTTTAGCCACGAAAATCTATTTTACGACACTCAACAAAAGTCTTTCAATGAGACAATGAAGAGTCTTTCTGGTGGGAAATACCCATATGATATAATATTGAGCACTTGTGGACTTATCTACTACTTTTATGGACATGAAATAATTACAAACCACAGACCAGACCACGTTTTTTCACCTGAGAAACATGATCTGGTATTTCGACTTTTTTATCAAAATTTCATCATGCCATTGGACGCTATTCACAACATAATTGACAAATGTGGTTGTAGGGAACAAAAGTAAGTAGTTTTTAAATACATGTCAGATACGTTATCAAGTCCGATTTATTTTCAAGAGTAGATATGTGTAATCCTCCGTGGTATTCTTCATCCTCAGAATTAGAACAGGTTGGCCACTCTTACGCATTCCAGATGGATTGTTTTGAAAGTGCATTGGAGTTGGTAAAAACAGAGTTTGACTCTGCGTTAGACTACCATATTGATTCTATTTTGATTGAATATGAACTTGTTTCAGCTGCATTCGATAAAAGAATGAGTGTGGATAAGAGTGGACTGGTCATCTATGTCGATTGTGGCTGTCCTTTCATCAATGTTATTCACCATCTTGAAGCTGTTCGTCAAACAAAAATCATTTATGTCATTTCTCATTGCCGCGTTGACAACTCATTCACGACTCAAGCAGTTTCCGACCAATTCCAATACACCCCACGGTATTTCCACGTCTATAAAAACGTAGACATCCACTCCGAAAAGACTTATGTGGACTATTTGATCAGGAATTAGAGGCCAAGAGTGGTATTGAAGGACTTCAATTTGTACACATCACCGGTTACGCTGGAGTTGGATCGACGTACGAGGCGGTTCTGAAGTTGACAAGGATTAGTTTGACGACATTCTCCATGTCAGATAAATCTTTCTGATGCTTATTTTAACATTTTTAACTTTTTTCTCCTCGCACGTTGTCTTGGGCACCATTCCAACCTTCCCTGAGTCTGGAGTTCCTTCTTGTTTTTTCAAGATCTGACTATTCTTAAACGGCGGCAAATGCGAACTTTTCAATATTTTTTTGCCCCCGCCGCTCTCTGCCACACATTCTCCTCTCTCAGCAGCCTGATCGATATGTTAAGGCTTACGTCTATTAGCAATCTAATTATATTGGGCTCGCCAATCTTCGCCGATGGCATAGTAAAAGCCTTATCGTCTAAATGGGACGAAATGAAACTGCTTACTGATCGGATCCGTGGCTTGGCTCACATCTGGCGTTTTTCCTATTAAAGAACTTCCTTTTCGTCCCTAGAGTGACCTATATTCTCGAAACCTCAGGAATCGTCCGCAAGGCCGCGACTCAACTCCTCACTGACATTGGTAAAAGAATTTCCTCGAAAACAAACGACCAGAGGGAAAGGAACTGGCTCTTTCAGCGAATCTCGGTCGCCATGCTGTCAATACGCAGTGCGGCGTTTTTGAGCTGACCATTAGGCTCTTGACTATTCCTTCAGCCACCTACTCTAGCTAGCGTCTAATCTTTTCCTAATATAAATTGTATTTTAACATTTTTTGGTACTTAACCAAATTCTTGTCTGTTCTCTGGTAAACACGGATTTTGTAACTTTTAAAACCAAATTGAAAATTTTTAAAATAATTGTATTTATTTGCAATATTCGACAAATAAATTGATATTACCATGACAGAACAAAATCAGAAAGAATTATTAAGAGAAATGGCAAACCCAGGCGACGAAATGCAGATCCAATGTGAAAGTTATTTAGATTCAGGCGAACTCCCAGCAGACAAAGACACGTGTGGTAATGTATTTGAATAAACGTAGAAAGTGGCTCTACAACTATGTATTATCCTGAGAAAACAGCAGAAAGTATGTTCGTAGAAGGAAACGATTTCAGTGGCCCAAAAGAATTTGTCAAATTAGAGTTGGTGGTGGATAACACGTTGCAGACATTCCTTTGGATACGACTGTTCTAGTAAACCAAATTTGCTACTCGTTGGAGAGAATACACTCTGCTACTACGCCGGCAATGTGACAATACTACTAGATGTAAAAACTGGTGAACAAAAATACATATGGAGTCGTTCTGGGGGAGGAGTGGGTGCCATTGATGTACTAAATTCCGTAACATATTTAAGGTCCACCCTTCAAAACTCTATTTGGCTGTTGCAGAGAAAGGGAATAAGCCTGAAATCAATGTCTACACATGCCCGGAGTTGCGTTTGTATCGCATTCAGAGAGAGGGAACTCAGAGGGAATATTCCTGCATAGAGTTTAAGTTGCTCTCCACTGATATTTATTTTCAGCCCCGAAGGGTCCTATCTGGTGTCAGTAGGTGGGACTCCAGACTACACGATCACTATCTGGGACTGGGAGAAAGAGCAGACAATTTTACGTTCAAAGAGTTTCTCCCAAGACGTCTACTTTGTGAACTGGTCCAATGACCAGCCCGGACATCTTGTGACTGGAGGAATAGGCCACATCAAGTAGCTGGAATGTTGTAGACGTAGATTCTGGAAAATGGCCAATTCCTTCACTGGTCTCAAATTGCAAGGGCAGATCGGGATGTTCGGAAAAACGGAAATATCTTCTATTACCGGATGCACGGAACTACCAGATGGAAAAGTTTTGGCGGGAAATGAGTTTGGGAACATGACTTTATGGGAGGGAGCACATATTAAGGTTTCATTTGTTGCCAGAATTTGCAGACAGAAATAATTCTTCCAAACAAAAAGAAATGCCACGGCGACCAGATCAGACAATTCATTTTAGAAGAAGACGAAATAACCACCGTGTCTTTCGACGGGACAGTCAAAGTCTGGGATTTTGACACAATCGACTCTGCCGAACCACTGGACGAGGCTTTGACGTTCCCAGCCAAACCTATAAACGAACTCAAAACAGGAAATAATATCAAGTTGATGAAAATTGTCAAGGACATCAATTCCACTGAACTTTGTTCTTATTATGCCCAGGTCCCTGTCCCCAGTTTATATTTTTAGGACGCTGCGGGAGCTATTTTAAAGTTAGATTTGTCTTTTTCAAACATTTCAAAACGCCCTGAAAAGATATACGAAGCTCATGCAGGATCAGTCAACTCTTTGGCAATGTCTCCAGACAGGCCTATTTTCGCTACAACAGGAGACGACTGCTACGTCAGATTCTACAATTTTCAGACCAAGAAACTGCTTTGTTCAAAGAAATTCAACTCCCCAGGCTGTTCACTTATGTGGGCACCCAAATCGGTTAGATGACGGGAAACTACTGATTAGATTGACCCTAACAATTTATCAGTCGTCGTAGGATTCAGTGACGGGGTCATCAGGGTTCTTGGCTGTTACTCCCAACCTGATGAGTCGTATAAAATTCTTTTGACGTCTGTTCTGAAGCCACATACGGACAAAGTGGTATCTATTGCAGTTGATTCGACATTGAAAATAATGGCCACTGGAGTAGTCCAATTGAATACTTTTTGTAGAGCCTGGATCAGACGGTGTTTTTTTTCAATGTACAAGAGTGCCTTAAACCGCTTGGATTTTTAAAAGTGGGAGAAAAGGTGGTGACAATTAAGTGGAACAGTTTAAATGTAAGTGCCAATTTATCGACAACAGGCTGCAAACAAAATACTGGTTGGATGTGAGCGAGGAGTTGTGTGCGAGTGTAGTGGACCGTTCGAGGGAAAGTGGAATGAAGCGTCTTTGTCGTATAATCTTGAACACGTTTCAATTAAAAGATACAAGTTCAAAAGCGTAAAGTCGAAAATAATAGTAAACACGGTCTTTTCATTTATAGCACAATCGCGAATTAGAAATGAGAAAAAAATTATGGTTGGAAGAAAAGGAGAAAACTATTAATAAAATGGAACAGCAGTTATCGAAAAATGAAATCACTGCAGACGAACTAGCAGAATACAAGAACGAAGAATTTCGTAATTTAGCCAATTTTATGGTTTAGAGGACACGGAAGAGTGGGAGGAATATATTCCAGAACAACCTACTTCTGTTCTCTACGTCGAGTTCTGCGAAGAAGAGGACAACTTCATAACAATGATGGTTTGTGAATGCATTGACACCGTCTAAGAGTGGCTACGATTCGGGATACTTCTACTACTGTCGGTTTGGCAAAAATACTGAACAAACGGAGCCTCTTAGTGCAGTTCAGATCGAGGGCGTAGACGTGGAGTGTCTGCATAGTGTGGATTGGTAGGAAGTGGTCATTATATTTAGTGGCGAGTTCAAAATAATGGGAATGAGCAACGGGAGGATTCATTTGGAGCATCGGGACAACCGTGTACATGGAATTAGTAACTGGAGTTATATCAACATGCACGATTCGAACAATGGCGCCGTAAAGTGTCTTGGAGTGGCTTTCGATGGGTCTCGGCTTATCACAGTCGGTGGGGATGGAAATATATTTTGCTATTTCCTAAATCTGAGCGAAAAGGAAAGACCTGTCTCTCAACATGAACAATCTGTCACTAAAAAAATATCGACAGTGGACGACATTGACGATTCCGTAGTGACATACAGGTGGTGAGAAAGATTTTTACCGGACAGCATCGAGGAGGCCAGAATCCGAGTGGAAGAGGAAAACAGACTAAAACAGGCCAATCAGAAGAAAATGGCGACAAAGGACAAAATTATGGCCATCAGAAAAAAATTTCGTTTATGTATTGAAGCAAATAGCAAAATCCCCGAAACTTTCCGACTTAAACCTTGTGTGAGTATACTGGTCGTGGATTTTCTAGGAATTGGAATTGGATGGAATCATAGATAAGCTTTACTCGCGACGATTCAATGAGAAAAAATACGAATTACTCAAATTGAATGAATATTCCACACTCAAAACCGACATTTCGTTGAATAAAGTAAAGAAAGGGTGATGAAGTAGTAAAAAGTTTGCAGGTTAAAGAATGTTCTCGATTGCGAACGAATTGTGGTAGAAAGCTTTAGCAAGAATCACCAAGTTTCAACGTATCAACTCTTCAAACTGGAAGACCATTTTGAGGAAACCAAGGCGAGATTGATCACGTGCTTGGAAGAACAGACCAGCCAGAAATCCAAGACGATAAATATTGAAACATATAGTTCGAGTAGTGGTCCCTTTAAATACTCTATAGTCACCCCCAACAAAGAGTTTATGGAAGACGTGAAGTACGGAGGCCCCAGTAGAACCCCAGTGACTCCCCTTAAAGGCAGCAAAGGAGACCGAATCGACAAGGCTCTCCAAAAAGTCGAATTAAAGAAAAGATGTAGAGCTGAGAGGAAGACGCAGGTTCAGCTAAAAGAACTGTAAGTATTAGTGGGAAGCCTTCCACAAAACGAGACCTGGTGAGGACTACAACGACCCGGATTATGCAATCGAAATTGAGCGGGCTTTAGAGAACATGGGGAACTACAAGCTGAAAAGTGCCGATGACTATGTGGTCCCGGAAACTTTGCGACAAAATTCTGAGAAGGCAATGTTACGACTAATCCAGTACGAGGAAACTGTAGTGAGTAAATAAATCATTTGCAGTTGTATTCAAACAAACAAAAATATAACCAACTGGTTTTCCAAATCAGAGACCGAAAGCACGAAATAAAAAAGGAAATTTCATCCAAATTAAAAAGACTCAAAGAAATTGGGAAATATCTCCCATTTGAACAACTTAAAGAAATTCCGGAAGTGCTAAAAATCAACTTTCCAGAATACTCCAACTGGTTGTTTGTTAACATCATTCAAGTCCCCGATCTGAACGTGACTCGACGGACGAATCTTTAAAGTCAACACTCAAAAATTTACCGTGAGTATTTTAAGCATTTCCGTAGACTTTGCGAAGAACAGGACAAACTGATCGACGAGTTGTTGAATGCTGTCACATTTTTTGACGCAGAGATCTACCGACTAAAAAGAGAGAGATGTGTGTTTGACATTGAAATGAAAGAAGCGGAACTCCGACAAATCACTTTGTTCGAAGAACTAATGATCTTGAATGACTTTCAGAAAGGGGAGGAAGGCCTGTCCTTAAGGATAAGGGCCAAGGAAGACGAAAAAATGATTCTCAAACGAAAGGTGGGGACAAGTATTCATTTTGAAGATTCTCGATGCACAACAAAAACTGGACGTTGATAAGAAGGAAATTGAGCGAAACGTAGAAAGGGAGGCTCAACTTTTGTTGTCTTTCAAATCGTTGGTAGAAGACGGGAATAAGTTCGCCGATTATCTGCACAAACTGTTTCGAAAAAAAATAAAAAAGAAAACGCACTCTGTGGAGGAAGAGGGTCTGGTGGAAAGCACTCAAACGTAGAAAGTGATTTGGAAAGTGACGAGGAGTCCGACAGTGAGGATGAATTGGTCGACTCGGAAGACGAAGGAAACGTAAAGCACGAAAGATATGACTATGAAGTATGCCCGCCTTTGTTAGACACGGTTTGAATTCACTGCAAGACTCCCAGCAACTTTACAACGATGTGTATGAACTGAGAAAACGGAGAACTGAAATTGACGACAGACTCACTGAAGGGAAGAAGACTGCAGAACAAATATCAAAGGAACTCGAAAATCTCCAAAAGAAACTAAAAACCGTTGAAATGGCTGAAAAGTCAATAAACAGTGAACTGGAGGCCTACCAGGTTTATTCCACAATGTCACAGGCAGTTGATGAAACAAAAGACTTTGAACGAATTGAAGACTACGGTGGTCCTAAATGGAAGGCAAATCTGTCATTTGGTAAATGGACGGATTCCAGAGGACTTGTCGCAGTGCTTGATCTTTGAACGGTCGGAACTCCGAAAGTTAGAGAACAGAATCAAGGAACTCGAGTCGGAGAAGATTCAAGAAGCCAAGAGATTCAAGTTTGGTAAAATTGTCACTTTTAAGAAACGCTAAACATTTTGCACGTCAGCTTATGACAAACAAACGGAAAACGGAGGCTCAGCTGCAAATCTTAAAGGAAGAATGCCGACGAATGATGATCGACAAGTTCGGGACGATCGTCAAACTTGAAACCCTTGAGAACGTCGCTGCAAACCGTCAACTCGAAGAAGTGCGGCAGAAATTCGAGGATGTGCAAAACAACGTGTATTTAGAAATACAGAAATTCGATGTAAAAAATTTATATAACTCGACAGGACTTGATCAGAACTGAAAAGTCAAAGTTAGTTGAATCAATCAAAAAAAACACGAAAATAAAGCAGGAATTGGTCGAAAGTTTAGAGCAGAAAAAGTTTTACGGGGACAAATTGGAAGGAAAACAGAATAATTTGGTCTTTTAATCACAGTAACGTTGGCATAGGGAAAAGAATTCAAAGAGAAAATGAAGGTAGAGGTGGAGGAGGCAACGAAAATGAAGAATTTTCTTGTTGCCCAGAAGCAAGAAATAAGACAATTGCAGACTGAAATAACTCGACTGTCTCGAAAGGATGGACTCGTACTTCCCCCGATCGGGTTGCTTTCATCCCAGCCGACTCTCTGTTCGTCCAGAACTAAAAAGCCATTGGACTAAAATAACAATTCACCGACTAATAATATTATTTCATAATTAAATTCCTTCATCTAATCTCAAATTGTAAACAGCCATTGAGTCCAACACGTGTTTTGTGGAATGTAGAATTAAGTAAGACGTGACAGCCTATTATATCGTTAGTAGAATTTGAAAACGAAAGTTATGTTAATAATTCATGCTAAATTGGGATGATTGAATCTTTCGCATCTAAGTCGGGCAACATTTTCTTCGAGTTTAGCTATTTCATAGTTCAGCTGTTTCACTTTTTTTTGAGCTTCAAGGAGACTCTTCTAATAAGGACAGTTAGATCACACATAGGCCATCGTCATGTTGTGGAATAGTTTTTCTCGAATGTCTCGACTCATTGAATTCTCGAATTTCTAGCGCATGTAATAACAATGTACTACCCGACTTTCCCTATCTTTAATATTTTGTGCCTGTCTATTGTACTTGCGAGTTATACTGTCCTCTATGGCTTCATTAAATTCATCCAATTTATCTAATGCTTCCTATTTGTGACTTTATGCCAATTTGACTTTGTTCTGAAACTCAGTCAGACTTAATTTATTTTCGAAATTTTTAATGCAAGTCCACTGATCGAGAAATTCTGACTGAGAGAATGATATCAATACTTTACTTTCTGCTCAAATATGTGACACAAATTTTGGTTTTTTAAAATCTCCTGGTCGATCAAACGTATTTCCTCTTTGAGTGTGGCCAACTCAGCGTTCATAGTTTCATACTCGGTTGTAAATTTTTTATTCAAAATATTATTTTCATCTCTCTTCGCGGATATCGATTGATTTTTACTGGCCTGATATAGAAAGTCAGACACAAATAAATTCCAAACCACAACTTCCAAGGAGGTAGAAACTGCCTTGCAGGATTCATAATAAGAGTTTTTCTCTAAAGTTTTGATATCCTTCATTATCTCCTCGTTTTTTGAAATTCTTAAAGAAATAAGTTTTAAGGAACAACAATTTATTTTGAGATGCCAAAAGCTGTTCGAGGTAGTCTTTTTTTAGTTGTTTTTTATCCTAACGATATCATTAAAGACAGCAAACGGCTAAACATTGGACAGTCAATTTTTTTGATCTCTGTTTCTCTTTGCAGTTATAAAAATTCAATTTGTTAATAAAACGCCGGTCTAAAAATCTACATTCACAAAAAACCTGGCTGCGTAGTTCTTTTGTAAATGTACTCCGGACGAGCTTAATAGTTACAAAATCATGACTACGTGCTGTTTCGCCCAGGTTGGATACCCCGGTCAAGTCTCTGTTGATGTGCCCTGAAATAATGTTAAGCATCTAACCGTAGCCCAGCTTCCGGAACTTTGACGAACAATTGCAGACGCCTACGCCAAATCGGCATTGACGATTGCCTAGTAATGACATCATAAAATTGCATAGAAACTAAATATTTATTGTATCTAGATGTCATCGAATTTATTTATATACATATTTTGCTATTTTAATTCTATGTCGTCATTCAAAATTTTGTCGGGACTATTTATACATCCAACGGTTTTAAGCTTAATTGTTGAGTCACAAACAAGTCTTGAGATTTAATAAGCACGGCCACGTCAAAACTGAATATATATTAACGATACGTGAATGTACGAGAGTTCTGATCAAAACGACTCCAAGGAAAATTCTTTGGAAAATACTCCCAGAATAAACGGCAGTGACAACAGCAATGAAAGAATGTCTAAAATTAGTTCCATGCGGTCAAAAGTTGGCCTTTTAAATTTATTGCAGAAAAGTCAGTCCGAAGATGAAAATCTAAACAAAAAGTTTTTAATATATTTCCTGGCATCGAAATGCATCATTTTGCCAATCGATAAAAACTTTTTTCCGGATTCCACAATGTTGAACTATTTGTGTGCATTACTACTAGGGCATACAAGAAAGTGTCCCATTCCTGTTTATCAGCAATGCTTATGGAGTGTGAAAATAATCTCACTAAATATTCAAAAGATTCGTTCTATGTTTTGTTAAAGAACTTTTACTGCCGAATCTTGAATACAAATTTCCTAAAAAAGATGGTGGATTCCGGAATATGTTCTTTCAAGGACTTGTTCGAGCTAATGGAAATAGTCGCCCGTAAACATGACAGCGGCGATAGTTTGGAAAAATTGATTCAGGCGCTCGGATTAGACCCAAACTGGAAGAAAGGTAGTCTGCAAGGAGAAAAGAATTGCTGCATTTATGAAGAGTTAAACAGCATACTGGACATTTCAAGATACGAAAGCAAGCATCTGTATAACATTTTCAAAGTATGTTTTCTTTAACCCTGGACGATTAGCTGGATAACGTTGAAGAACAAATCGCGAAATTACAGAAAGAAATAGACCGCGAAATTTCGAATCTGGACAAGATTTCTCAGGTATGCCTGAGACCTTCTTTACACCAGATTGTAAATCAAAAGGAGTTCTTGTTCGGTGAAATGCAGGATTTGTACAGAGAAGAAAAACACTCACGAATCGCTGTCCTATGCAAACATTTGGAAAGTTTAGTCAATGAAAAAATGGCAGCGTCGCCTCCCTTCATATTCGGGTGTATTTCCTTGCACAAACATTAGAAAAATTAATTTGAAAGGAATACAAAATTCATATAAACTGCCCAAAAATTTATATCGGATAACAGTTTGTATCCGTGCCTATGATAGGTGTTTATCATGGAAGCTAAAGATCTCCCTGTCTTTATATTCAAGAAAAAGGTTTATTGCAAAATTTTCATGAAAAACAATAAAAAAATGAAAACTCATAATGCTGACTCTGCAGACCCAAAGTTGTTGTATAGCGAGAATTAAAGATGGAATTCATATTGTGAGTTCAGTACTACAAGGACCCTCTCACTAATTCAGGTCAAAATGTGTTGCTTCAAAGAAACGGGATTTAATGAAAAACCAATAGGAAAAGTACTAATCTGTCTAAAGTGGTTTAGTTGAACATTCCGGTCACCCCGTTTATCAAAGGTGTTGCAAAATGGTATAAAATGACGTCTCCCAGGGAAAAAAAGCCCAGTCTCCGAATAATCCTAAATGTCTATAGACCTAACAATATCCACTTTGGAGGGTAATCAAATGGTTAACTTGATAGATTTCTTACAAAACACAACGACAGAATGCCAGCTCGCAAATATTACTTTTTGATAATTCAGGCTTGGACCTTTCTTTTATTTTCAGGAAATTTCCGCCAAAAATTTGATGTGTGCCTACGACAAAGGCAAGTCCCTGCCGTGTGATTTCATACCTCTCGACGGCTACATTGTCGATTACTGCATCAGAGTTCCAGGTATGCTGTTTATGTGGAAGTTCAGAGGCACTTAAGTCACATAAGGACATTTGTTTTTACATAACGAAAGAGGGAAGTAGTATATTTTTTTCTGCAGAAAGCATCCAGGATTGCAAACGCTGGGTGGAAGCAGTGTGTAAGATAACTGGACAAACCTATGTTCCGGGCTTCCCAAGGAAGCAAAAGTGTTTGGGTACGTTAGGTTAACAACTATTTTTGAATAATAACTATTAGATTTCACAAAAATCGTTGAACTGAGTGTCAGTAGTGAGCAGCACGACTACGCAGTCATTCTGGAACAACTCCATCGACAGACCTTGAATAAGCGCTTGGGCGAGGATATCATCACGCTGGTGTGGTTCTTTGTATTAGTATCAGGGACGCTTGAGTCAAATACAGAATTTTCTTATTCATAACTTTTGTCTACGCTACTGCATTTCCGTATCGTCGCAACATTTATGTTATCTCGAGAACTATATCTCTCTCATGGAGCAGGGAATGTTCATACACTGTGGACTAGTGAAGGACAGTTATTTCAAACTTGCTGACTTTTTTACGATCGACGAGTATTGGAAAATCATTCAAATGTAGTGCACTTTTCTCTCCTCACTCGATTTTTCTGTGTGAACAAAATAAATTCTTCGAAATCGACTTTCGACTTGTGTCTTTGGTTGAGAGCCACCTGACCAATTTCCGGTTTAGAGTAATTTTTAATACCACTGAGGTACACATTTCCATTCGGAAGGCCTGTGAAAGCCCTCAGTGACTACATAGATTTTTATATAACCCTTATTTGCAGACAAGTCGGTCGCTGGCTTAATTATCTTAGAAAAACTTGTCCGAGTCGGAAACGGATTTCTCTCTGTTCATGGACAACATCCTAAAAAATGCATCCATGCTTACTTACAATTCGATCAAGAACAAGATCAAAATCCACAGTTCTGTTAAATTGTTTATTTTGTGTAGATATCAACATCGGTAACTTTGACTAACCACGTCATTTTCTTAGGACAAATAATATTCACAAATATCAAATGGGACGACTGGTTTTTTGCTATCCGTCAAATTAGCAAGGATTGTCTCATCTTGTACGAAGAAAGCATTGATTTTTATGCTGACGTTGTTATTTTAATCAATATTCTAGGAGTCAATCAAGTGCGAAGAGTTTGTGGTTCAGCACGCAAAAAGAGTGTGGACTTTGTTCATTTCAGACCTGAAATTGTGTTTGAATCAACGGCAATACGACAATTGGACTTGTTTGAAATATTTTTCTGAAACGGATGACTATTTTTGCTCCATTAGTTCGTTAATTAGTCTTAAATGATTTAGAATCCACTTCCATATTGTCAAGTCACATTGAGTTGATAAAATATTTCTCCCCAATCTTCGACAAGTACACCAATTTCATAAAACTGAAACTCGAAGCCATGCAAAAGACGGCATTGCAAAATCAGTCCCTCGAGATCATCGAGTTGTTCTTATATGTATGTCTCTAGAACTGGCTGTAAAATTGTCGACGTTGCAGTATTGCAAATTAAATCCCTCTTTATTGTGAAAAACACCCCAAACTGGTCTGGAACTCACTTTTTTGAAGACAAGCTCAAAAAAATAAAAAAAATGGCTACGTCAATTCTTTCCCAATTATTAAAATCGTACATTTGGAAAAATAACGGTTTAGTCTGGTGGAATATTTGTCTACTCATTTAAAAAAGCCTGTTGGGTATCAGTCCCTCTTTCCTGACTTGCCTATTGCTGTCGTCAATTCAATAATATTTATCAGAAATGAGGTAGAAATCATAGGCTGAAGTAAGGCTGAGATTCATTCGATCAAAGACGACTTTTTTAATCAAATTTTGCAAAGGGCAGGGAAAATCTCGATAGAAATATGTGTTGTATTGACCTGTATACTTTTTAAGTTAATTCCCATCCTGGATCGAGTCCTCTCAAAGCTCAACAAATACGACTCCCTTCTCTTCATTATGGCATGAGTATAAAACTCAGTTCTAGAGCGCTTCAAACAATCTAGAAAACCAGTACACTGAGTTTGTTAAAAAAAATTCTGAAAGAATCGTGGACCATATTAAAGAGAGGACTGTCAGCATTTTATACTTACAAGTGATATATTATGGACAAAACTAGATGTGGCTGGAATACTGTTCGAAGATTATCAACAAATGGCTGGCAATAAGACAAGGAAGACAGTGCCACCGCGAGCAAATAAGGATCCTCATATTTATTTACAGCAAAATGATAACTGTGTTCAAATTAAGAGGAGTACCCCAAATTCAGTTAGACTCTCAGACGAGTCAAGAAATTTGGAAGAGACTTGATGTATGTGTTGGCAGTTATGTTTTAAGTTGGAGCAGATGCTGACTCTATTTAAACAAAGAAGCCCGAAGGAAGGCAGGTTTGAAAAAATATACAGAAATTTAAAAGACAAATACAACCTGTAATAAGTATTAGTTACGATTATTAATAATTCTGAGAATAATAACTTAAACAGACCTATCATCTTAAACACTTCTAACAAATGACTAATAATAAATTTTCATTTTATTGGGTTAATTTTGCTATTCGTTTTTATTGCATTGTACAGACTTTACAGCAACAATAAACTTCTAACACAAATTGAGACTCCAAACTAACCTTGTAGTTGTTCGCAACTCCTGAAAATTCATTTGCTAAACGTTCGTTGGCAATTCTAAATTTACTTACTGGGTTGACTAACCTGAACTCCGTCACATTTGTTTTTAAATGCTTTAAATTTAATATAGTATTTCCTAGAAGAATATTCTTTTTTTCGATCTGTTAAGTTTTATTTTTTTTTAATTACAAATACATTTTTTCTGATAAATTCGTTTTCCATTTCAAGAAATTCCACGAGTTCAGACTGGTTAGATTCATTATGTGCTGCTTCTATTGGTTGATGGTTCAATAATTCGTAGAGACGCTTATTTTCCTTTCGCAAATCAAAATTTTCTGCTTCCAACTTGTCTCTCACACCAGCGTGGGCACTCCGCTGGCGATTTGCCTGCAATCGCATCTGAATTCGATCTTTCTCCAGTCGTTCCAATCTATATGTTAAAATCGGCAAATATATATCGCATGAGAGCATGCGGTTGCGTTTATCTTTTAAAAATTGCATTTATTTAGTAGTTAGCACTAGGAATAGGAAAATGCAACTTTGCTCGAATCTGGGGAATTTTTTCTACACAGAGAGTGTTGTAGTGTTGTTGGAAAGCGCCCAATTCGTCCACTTTCTTCAACAGAAACTGTTTTAATAAACATGGAAGCAAACTTTCTCTCTTTTCTGACTGTTTGCTAATTCAGTGACAAGAATGCTATTCTTGTGAGCCAAAAACTGACATGTTTGAATTTACAAAACCTGAATTTGTGCTTCGGGAGCGGAGATTTCGTCGTGGCTCTGTTTCAAATTTTTGCAAGACATTTCGCACCTAAAATGTAATTTAAAATGCGGTTTTAGATTTTAGTATCAAATCCTAGGAAAGTACATTGCTGCCGATAAATCGAGAAATAGTAGATTATTTATTTTGTTGCTTGACTACGGAACTGCCGAAAATAAATTAATACTTTAAGAGTAGTAAATTTTCATTGCAAATATTGGTTGTCTGCTTGAGAATGGGAGATTTGACAGGTGAGGTTAGCCGTGATTTCAGAAACTGGAATCGAACCATTTCAATCAAAAATGGTTACTTTCACGAATAAATAAAACTCATGAGTTTTAAAATTTAATGTAAACGAGATTTTATAAATTATTCCAATTAGTTAACAATAAAATATCTACTGTTGTGTGACATGGAAATTCTCTCATTTCTAAGGACGAGTATTCGGTGTGCCTCAAACCGCTGTATTCAACGCAAAAGAAATCCACGAAGGCACGTGGGGTGAAGGTACTGGAGGGCCAATATGTCTTCAAAGGAAACACTCTTGTTACTCAGGGTCGAGGCCTAGATTGGTATCCTGGACTCAATGTTCTTCTAATTTCGATAACTGAAACAGGTTAAAGTCGACAAACTAACACGTTCTCTGTCCGCCCTCTGCGATGGCAGAGTTTTATTTTCCTGCGAGAAACTGCAGCCCCTGAAGGACAGTCCGCTCTTTGACGCCGTCTCCGGAGGATTGAAAATACACAAAACATTCGTCCATGTGGTCAATGAACAACCCCCTCGTGGATTTAGACTTGTAGAGACAATTTGATATCTCACTTTTCTTTTGATACAATTTATTTCGATAGTCGGCGACTTTGTATTTAGCTCTATGTTCAAGATAGGTTTAGTTTGACTAATAGGATATTTCTTTGTCGATTTTTGTGGAGACTGGTTGTGTCCGGAGAGGATTACCTGACTGTTTTCACAAAGGATGAAACTCTTAATGAGATTTTCTATAACGTCTTAAGAATGCAGCGGGAAAAGTGATGATCAAAAATTATTTTTTACTTTTTTTGCCCAGTCTGTTTTGTTTGCAGTGTGTCCTGGGGATTTAGCAGACAGGATAATGTTCAGGACGAGAAAGTGTCCATCCATTTTGCGTCTCATACGAATGTTTTCCGGAGCAGAATAGGAATATTGTCATATTGCTTAATTTAGAATTTCAATTCCTACATCGTCATGTTGACATCATTTTTTTAGGAAATACTTAAAAAAATTTTATTCGAAGGAATAAATTTCCGAGACAGCGTCTGCCAATAGTTCGGTATCTTCAAGATCAAGAGCTGACAAATTGATTCTTCCATCACTGGAAGTCAATATGCCAAATTTGTTTTCCAAAAACGTACTTTCTGTACCTAAACATTAACGAACCTAGATTTGTCACCTTTAAAATTAAAATAATAAAAGTATCCGACCGTATTGCCAATATCATCAAACTTAGAATTGCCAAGACGTGTGTTTAATGCATTTTTTAGAGACTCCCTGACGGCAGAGACTCGATTTCGAATGTATTCTAGTTCTCTCTCCCTGGAAGTGACGAACAACTTTTGTTTACCATTTACCCTTCTTTGTCGGGTCACTGAGAATTGCATAAATTGTCATGGCTCCGAATCCCGGAGGTCGGAAATATGTACGGGAAATAATTAATTTTAGTCGTTCAAAAATCATTTCTCTGACATTTCTATCAAAATTGACAAAACAAAGATTTGCTACTCGCTGTCCTACTTACAATGACATATTAAAGACTTACCGCATAGTCCAAAAATTTTAGACATGTTTTGTACAACTAAAAATGGCAACTGCTCTCTTTCAAAAAGACGAATTGGCAATGCATCATGTTCTATCCCCGTCCCGAACCCCTGATAACACATGTCGAAAAACGAAATCATCTTTTTTTGCTTTGAGTGTCAAAGAATTAGCTGAAAACCTTTATTATCTGGATTAATTGGATCCACTGTTTGATGCTAAAGTCATGTCCAGTCGGATTGTTGCAGCAGGGTGAGAGAAGAACTACTGAACCGTCAGCTGAATTCTAAAAATCGCATGACCTAGAATGCCTGCAAATCTAGTTTTGTTCTGTTGAAATCCATTTTCCTCATGCCATAATCGAAATAGGCGTAGTAGGCAATATTGAATCCTTCCGTTTTGAAGAAGTCTGTGTGTCTGTCTTAGGCACATATTTAAAAATGGTTACTCCATGTTTGTTTTGCAATCAGGATATTAGACACCCCGAAAATTTGACGAAGTATTTTGATTCCCAGATTGATGCCTCCACATCCTCCGATTGTCTGACATTCGACAATCTGGAAATATATGCAACCTTTATTACTCGATTTTCCATCACTGCTCGGCTTTCTTTTCCCAGCATGAGAGTAGTGGCTTCTCGACAAAATTTATTGTTCCCGAAAAATGCTGATTCGTACTTGAAAGCATATTTTCCACCATTAATTAGTTCCTTCACAGTTTCATCGACAACTTCGAAACTATAGCGCCCTTTGTGTCCGTTGTAGCACTCTTGGAGAGGTAAAATATTTAATGTTACCTCCTGAAGTCAAACTGATTCTCCGTTGAGCAGATTCATATGCCGGCATTGATGAATAATCATTTCTGTTCTATTTAAATTGAATTTAAACGTATTAACATAATTTCTTGCTCGTAGAGATTAGTATTTGCCTAAATAAATTTTTCATTTTTTTCCCAATAAATTGATATGGTTGACCAGCAACTCAAGATATATTTGCCGAGATAACTCCAAAAACACCTGAAATATGTGTTCATTCATCAAATGTGGCGTGATATGTTACAGAGTGATTATTCAGAAAAAATGCAAAAAAATTAAGGAAAGAAATGAAGGTGTCTTTCTTGATAATCACAAGTTCCATACTGACGAAACTATAAGAAACTTTTGTTTTAACGCAATTTATTTATTTATTAGGACCAAAAACACCGTCATAACCATAATTAGCTATTTTAGGTGATCCCAGCCTCTTTTAAAAACCTTCGCATCTTTTCTCTGTGTTCTACAGCGCATTGTCTAAGAGGTCGGGGATCCCGAACATGGACTTTTTTCTGAGGTCTCCACCGTTTTCTTTCACGATTTCTTCTAGTCCCTTTGGTTGAATTTTGTTCCCCGTGACATTCGCTAGGAGATTTACAATCTCCATTTGAACATTGTCGATTTTTTGACATTTGTATGTGCTAGATTGCTTCTTCATACTGTACATCCGTAACCAATTGTCAGTTTAATGTATTTGGTATACAGAGACTCTAATTCGTAAGTTCTTTTGGCGTCTTCCAAGTTTCCAAGAAATGCTTTAAGCAAGTTTAGTTTCTTATTGCATTTCGTCAACACGTTTTCCGTATGGAGAGTAAAGGTTAGAAAGGTGTCAGAGGTGATTCCCAGTATCTTTAGAGTTTTATTTTGAGGAATTGATTTCCCTTCCATGGTCACATTTATCGACAAATTCCCCAGTCTTTTGTTAGTTGTAAAAAAGATTAGCTCAGACTTTTCCGGACTTGCTTTCAACAGATTGGCATTGAGCCATATACACAGGTTGTTTATATTTTTCTGTAATCTTTTTGTAGCTTCGCTGACACATATATCCCTCGATGAAACGATTATATCATCCACATTAAAATGTCATTCTTGTTTTCAGGAAGAGGCATATCGTTCAATGAAGTTAAAATGAAATTTTTTTGATTTTGTTTAAATTGGTAATGACAATTTCGACAATCAGAAAATTTATAAATTGATTTGCCACCATGTTTGGGTAGGTTTTCATTATTTTTAATGAAATTTAGAAAAAGATCAGGATGTAAACACCCCCAGGAGTAAAATCTTTTTGTTAAATAGACAAGAACCTTACATTAAGTTTCACCATTTAAGCACTGTTTCATTAAATGAGAGGTACGTGAATCCCCCTTTTGAATGACATCAATGTGGAAGATAATTATCAGAGTGTACTATAATCATTTGTAATCAAAATTGTCATTAGTATATTCAATTATCTTTAATCAAATTGAATGCCGAAAATACCAATTTGTCGGTATCCTCTTTCCTTACAGATTTTTGGTAATTCATGGAACACTTGGAATGACTCGGCAGGAGTTTCAAAATGTGGCTGAGAAGTCAATGAAGAATCAATTACAGTAAAAAGAATTAACCTGTCGTTCACAATAAACACAAATTGCATTAAATACGCATTTATTGCATGTTTAATTAATACAAGAACATGGAATCAATAGAAAGAATACACAATTATTAGGTGACTATTCCAGGTCAGGGAATACAGGCACAATACTACTAATTAGAACATAATCGTAGTATCATTAGTAGTATTGTTATCACTGTCGGTCGCTGTGGCATGTGCAGCGGCAAATTGATGTTAGACGGTGTCGACAGGCTGTAAGAACACAAATTACTTTTCGTATAAAATCAAAAACGCCGCTGTGCTAGTAAATACTTGGGCAATGACCAGCAACAATACACCCCACTCCACTCGGGAAGCCAAAGACTTTTCTCTCGATTCTTTGGATATTGTGCCGCCCCACACACCGTCCCAAATATTCATGACGTATGAAAAGGCTCAGGAAACGATCAACTTTATTTATATGATGAACAAGACTTTGTGGCAAATGATGCAGTACTGCGATACCTGGACTGAGGGAAGCCACGACTTGAACAAATTTATTGAGCAAATGGACAAGTCTTGTCAAGAAATGGAGCCTCAGAGTGTGGAGGAAATTGAGAAGCACATTCTCTATTTGGAGCAGTTCGGAGCAGTACATCAGAATCTCCACAGTCTGATACAATCGAGAGATTCCCTGGTGCGTCTGAAGGCCCTGGTCTGTCTGAAAAGACAGTTGTACAGCCAAGTGTATGCTCTAATCGAAAACCATCATTTCCAAAAAGACAACTACTACAAAATGCAGAATCTGTGGTACGACTCAAAGTACTCGGAGATTGCCCAAGCCAGAGGACGCAGTCTGTGTGCAGTCGACAAGTATCGTATCCGCAAGAAGTACCCATGTCCCAAAACCATATGGGATGGGCAACATCGGTCACATTCTTTCAAAGATGACATTCGGCGAGTACTCAAGGACAGTTACCTTCGTGACAACTACCCGAGTCCTTCGAATAAAGTCGAGTTGGCCTCCTGCACAGGACTCACTGTCACGCAGGTGGGGAACTGGTTTAAGAATAAGAGACAGCGAGACCGTTCATCCAAAAGGTGAGAAATGGCAATATTTTTAGAACAAGAGAAAGAAGTGAGTCGAAACCGCAGGAAGCCAAATCTGAAGACTTGTCCAAGTGAGACACGTTCAGGGATATCAAAGATTCACCGACACTTATGATAATTAATTTATAGAACATTGTTTGAAATAAAGTATGTTTAACAATGATGCCTGATAACGCCTCATTAGTCAATGTATATACATGGGGCAGACATGTTAATTCGATTAATATTAAATACTGTATCAAAAGACACACGTCGAGAGTATTGTTCTACTACATTGCCCACAGCTGACTACTTAATCAACACATTCTCCAAATGGCCAAGTCATGCTGTCCTAACCAAACTTGTCAACTAAAACTGAACTTGTATCCTCAACCTTTTGTCTTGATAGGCAGTAAAAAAAGAGCAGTTGAATTCTACTCTTTAAAATAGTTTTATTAATATAAAGTCAAATATTTAATAAATTGTAATCAATATAATTAGAATTGTTCTTGTGGCAGATGAGTATTGCCAAGCCAGTTCTGCGTGGTCTGTATCGAAACCATTTAAAGAAGAGAATGGCAGTGTGTCTATCCTTGAGTGTAGCCTCTGGTTTCTTTGTCTACTTTTACGGAAAGCAAAGATCGAGTATAATCGAGAATTACTTCCGGTTAGTCCTAATGACCAACATTATAGAACAACCGACAAGGATTTGGTATTTCGACGAATACGGGAAGGAGGCGAGTTCCAATACGTCCGCCCGACTGGCCATGACTAACCCTAATTGCACTAATTCCGTTGTTAGATTAACAAATTAGCAGTCATTAATTAAGACAGGCATCGCCATACAAGCAGAGTAGTCAGCTGGGGTGAGTGTCCTCATCGAACAGTACAACGAGAGAGCACAGACTTGGTCACAGTCCAGTCTGACCACATCCGACTGTGCAAACAAGGCAATATATGTGCATATATTATCCTGGACTGCCCTCAGCAATGTCTGGGCATGATTGGTGGTGACTGAGTATATTTTGGACTGAGAGTGAGCCACCCATTCCCCATGACTGGTTAAGTAGTATTGAGTGTAGTCGGATATGTCGTAGTTGTATAGACGCACTCCTGGATTCCCTGCTATCCAGGAGAGAGGAGGGGAGGCGTAGATCACTCGAGAGTAGAGGGCAGGATCCCCGAAGAAGGCATCTTTGTGGAGATGCCCACAAAACACTCCCAGCACAGTTTGGTCGAACTCTCCCAGAATGTCTATAAATTGTTTGGTGAGTGTTTGAGAATTGTATTGGCGAGTGACATTTGGTTCATGTCCGGGGGGTACGTGAGTGAATATGAGGACAGTCTTATTGTTGGCCTGTGCTTTCATTAATGTGTGATTGAGCCACAGGAATTGGTCCCCGGGGTCAGTTTGTGAGGAGGCGTCCTGGTTGGGGAGTATCCAGAGGACTGAATTGAGGACGATGGCCAGGAGTGAGTCTGAGATGTGTGTGGAGTAGTACCCGCCTGGTCTAATTACTGTCCCTCTACCTTTGAGGAATGTCCTGTCCTTAATCAACTCACCCCAGCCAGAACTATCCAGGAAATGTTGGTATACGTTTGGGTTATTGGTGGGCCAGTAGTTGGGGGGACAGTTGTCGTGGTTTCCCAGTGTGGGGAGGATTGTGGTGTTGGGGAAGTGGGTGGTCAGGAGGGCAGTCACTTTTTTGTACATTTGGTGGAAATTGGATGGGGGGTCGTCACAGGCATCGTAGGAGAGATTGTCACTAGAGTGGTTGGTTAGTCCAATACCCAGTCCAGGCAATGAATTCAGGCTTATTCCCGACCTTCTTCATTTGTTTTATGGCAGTTTTGATGAGCTGCAAATCCTGGGGTTGTTTTGGGGACAAATGGAGGTCAGTAATTTGCCAAAAGTCTGTATATTACATGATTATACATTTGGCTGTGAATGCATCAATACAAAGTAGGACGAGAAACATTTGGAACTAAATTATAATTTGAATAATATTTATATATTCAATTATGGCAAATTAATTAGGGGCGATTCATCGGGCTAAAGTGAAGATAATTCCCGTTGTACTTACTTGGGATGGAATTGTCTCAAGATTCTTCAAAAGCCATCTGGATTCTATCGCAGTGGAAGACAGAGTGAAGGCATATATCCAAACACTCGTTTTAAGAAAAACATTAAAGAGTATGCAGGTGGAGACAAGACATGGAATATCGGTTCCCCAAGAGGAGCAAACAGTGATTGAGTGTCAACCGAAGGATTCTTCTGACCTCCATGTACCGACTATGATAGTTGGGCATAAGAGACGAAGATTGTCCTAAAAAGAATATAGATGCTTGAAAAATGCTATTATAATTTTTTATTACTCAATAAACAGCAGGGAGACTCATTGTCTCCTTTACTATTTGTTATGGTATTGGATCCTCTAAGCAGGATTTTTAATTCCGTGTTTCCAAAACTTGAAATTAACCAGGAAGATCCCAATATGTTAACATATTCGACTAATCATTTGCTATTTATTGACGATCTAAAAATATTTGCTCTCAAACAAGACATTTTACTCAAAATGATGGAAGCTGTTAACGGATTTTTTAAAATTGTTGGTTTGGAGATGAATTCAGAAAAATCAGCGTCTAATTTGAAATCATGTTGTAAGACTATTGACGGAATAAATGGATATCGGTATTTGGGTTTATTTGAAGATGGTGGAAGCAATGAGTTATGGACTCTATCTTTGAGAATGTTAAGAAGAGGATAACTATGCTATCGAAAACAAAACTCAAATAATTATTATATTGGGTTAATCAATATTGAACCTTCTGAATTTGATGATATTGACAAATACGGCAATTGCTTACGTAACTCAGATTACATCTCAAAACTGCAAATAAAGAGAGACTGTATTTAAACCGGAAGGCTCTTGGAAGAGGGCTTTCATCAGTTACTTTCAAAAATGAACTAATGCTCTTCCAGTTCCTTACGAGTCTGGAAAATATGTCAACTATATGCTTACGGAGGGCGGGGATTCTGTGCGTAATTAAAATGAATAAATGGCATTTGGCTATGATCGCAGGATTTCTATCCTCAAAATATGCTGATAAGAAGAGTATTACTATGGAGTCTCTAAAGTCCAGTCAGATACAATATTTACAAAAGAAAATTAGTTCTAAAGCACTACATTCTGTGCTTTTCAAATGTATGGATGAACCAATGTTGATTTACCTGCATCCTCAGAATGGCTATCTAATGGAAATAATGGGCCACGAAGCGAAGCATTGTATTGTCTTTTGCAAGATCGAAACTTGTTCTTTGCATCCGCTGACTCATTATGCAATCATTGTAAGAAAAGCAAGAAAACTGTTGACCACATGGCTACTCAGTGTGGTAAAATGCTCAACAGTGATTATCTCTGGAGACACAACGAAGTTGTGAAGTGTATTCACCTTAATTTGTGCCGAATGTATGGACTCAAAAAAGCAAGACGATTGAAGGGACATTCTGTTCAGTCAACACTGTCGACGGGAAAAGTTGAAATCAGGGTTGATACAACAATCCTCACCGAAACAAAAGTAGAATACAACAAGCCGAATATCTTTGTCCACGACAAAGTCAGAAACGAAATAAATTTAATTGAAGTGGGTATTACTTCACAGGATCTCCTCAAGCAAGTGGAGGTTGAAAAGTGTCACAAGTATGACCTATTGGCAAGTGAGCTTTCGCTTCTGTATAGCTGTCAAGTAAAAATAATTCCTGTGGTTATGACATGGGATGGAGTTGTCTCGAAATGCTTCAAAAATTATATGAAGAAACTATCTATTGAAGCAGGAACGAGGACATACATCCAATCCGTTGTACTGAAAAGAACGCTCGAGAGTATGATGATCGAACACAAGCACGGAATGAAGTTATCCGGTGAAGAATACGCTTCTACTTCTAACCGGTATGTAAGAAGATGCAATGGCTGAATCAGATGTGGTAATGGGGAGTAAGAGGCAGCTGGAAATAGGCTCTTCTTCCAAGAGAAGGAGAGTGGATATCAGCGAGCTGGAGTGAGATCTGCTTAGTTTCTAATTAACTATTAATTTATTATTGTTTGTTGAAGAAATTTCTCAATAAACAACTATTATATTTGTGGTGACCCTGGCGAACCAATGGACGGTGTTTCCATAGGAGTACCAACTAATGTTATCTGTGGACGATTCTGCGAGTGACGTGGAAGGTATCACCTGCCTGTCCAACACAGACAGACCTTCCTATGACTACACCGAACATGCCAAATATATAAAACTGTGTCAAAAACTGAACGTGGTGCCCTCATCACTCTTCATTCGAATGATGGACAGTCCGGAAATGAACATGAGCTACTATAGTCTCAGCAACAGTGCACTCCAGGCAATTAGCACGACTCTGACTGTATTGCATAAACGTGGATGTGTTAGTCCAATTCGCGGGTGACTTGGCTGGACTTGAGCCACAATTCGATAGGTCCGAAGGGTGGGGCAATCATAATGAGGATGATGACAGAGAATATATATATAACCCATCTGGTAGTAATCCTCACTCACTCAGAACTTGTCCGACAATAAAATGACCGACCAAATCTCGACTCTTCTCAAAGCAGTGATCGAACAGAACGAATCCCTCACTAAACTCAACTTGTCAGGGAATGAATTAACTGGGAGAACTCTCGAGGAAATATCCGACCCACTCATGGTTGGGTGACCACACTAACCTCCAGTTCAACCAGAAAATAAAACACCTTAATTTAAGTAAGAACAAACTGGACGACTATGCGGGCTTCCATTTGGGGACGACCATCAAAGAAAGTTCTCTCCACGAACTGGACGTGAGTTGGAACTGCATTGGGTCAGCAGGCATTGACGAGATTGGGAAGGGACTTAAGGTTTATGACCCGACATATTCCAGAAAAATATGTTTTTAAAACTAATCGACCTATCTTTCAATAACATCAAACCTCAAAGTGCGGAGAGTTTGGCTCAGGCACTAAAACGAAATAATGTGCTGGAAGAACTGAGAATAACGTACTGTGTGCTCAGATTGTAGAAATACTCAAATGAACATGGCCTGTGCTACTATTCTGGCACCCGCACTGGCACAGAACGAGTGTCTGAGGACAATAAGGGTGAGTGTGTGAGGGAGGGTAGATCGGGGGTAACCCAATGGGGTCCAAGGGGGTCATGGCTATCGTCCATGCAGTCGCCAAGAGTTCGAAAAGTGTGCTGAAGGAGGTGGATATGACAGTACAGTGTCTACTCATTTAAGGAGACATCGATAGAGAAGGACGACCTGCAGGCAATGGCACAAATAGAGAGTGAGCGAGACGACATTACATTCAAATACAGTTCTAACAAGGAGGCTTATTACTAATCACTTCTTGCTAATATCCAGCACTATTTAATAGAAAAGACAAATTGTTATTTTAATTGGAAAAAACTCGAAATTGGAGGCTTAAATTGATATGGAGAATATTACTAATCACTTCTTTCCTTGCATGCTAATGTGGAGCACTGTCTATTTAATAGGAGGGAGTACCATTGCATCCCCGAATGAAGGCACTGCCCAGTTTCTTGAGGAGAGTCCCCTCCATGTACTCTTCCGTGTGGTCGAGGACAATATTCATGTACCCGTCCAGGCAAACCAGCACTCCTCGGTAGTCAGATGAGTCGTTCAGTTTCACAATCACGGGACGACCGATTATGTACTGCAGAAAGTCCTTTGGAGTTTGTCTCATTGTGCACACAATGATCAAAATATTTTATTTATAATTAAAATATTACAAATATATAACTAAGTGTTAATATAACCAGAATTAACAAATTCCAGGAATTCCCTTAATTCAGCCGAAATCGTACAATTTAAAAAACACACGTCGACAATTCGGCAGTCCCTCTTCTCCACAACCTCCTTCAATAATTCAAAATCAAAGGAAAGAGTTTTCATCTCACAAAAAACCGACAGTGGATTATCGCTAACCACAACGGAGAGCATTTCAAGCCCCTCAATGAAGAGTGAGGGACATTGGAGAAGCAGACATGCCAGGGGGACTGACTGAGGGAGGAAGGGAATGGATTGAGTGACCCTAAAGAAGTGCCCCTTCCTAATCCAAGACTCAACCAGAGAAAGACAGTCAGGAAGGCCTTGACTGAGATGAAAGAAGAGAAGATGTTCATGTTTGGATAGAACATGGAAGAGTCGTTCAACACATGGGAGATGTGAGTGAAGGAGGGACACAATCGAGGACAGTTCAGAAAAGTGAAGACAGTCCACAACACTGTCCAAATAGTCCAGCAATATATCAATGTGGTTAGTCCGTCGAATTAGAAACGAGAATCGGGAAAGTGGGGAAGGCAAGGAGTGGAATATTCTGAGGTCGACAAAGAGGAATGAGCAGTGTGTGGGTGTGAGAACAATGTTAGAGCGAGGGAAGAGTGAGGACTGAGTGGGCAATTCCATTGGAAAGGGGGGAACGAGTGGTGTAGTGGAATAAAGTATGTCGAATATATAAAAGCACTCATCTTGATAAACGAGGAGGAGGTTATCCACTGTACTACACTTGGAGAGAGAAGAGATGTCGGGAAGGACCATTGGGGGGTCGGTGGGGTGGCATATTTTGTAGAGAGACACTTTCATTGAAGGGGAGAGGACAGCCAAGTAAGGAGTGGAGTAGAGGTAGAGGAGAGTGGAGACTGCCTGGGCTCCCTCCAGTCGAATGAGGAGTTCGAATCCAGCCGGTGTGGTGTGGGTGATGTTGATGGTGTCCTCCGAGTGATAGCAGAGGATTCCCCGGCTGGGAAAAAAGTCGACTTGTAGGACAGGGACAGAAATAGAGTCAATCAGTTTGTGTGCACGGAATAATTGCAGTCCGGCCGGATGGGCAGTGATGATGGAGTGGTTGTCGGCCCAATATAAGTGGGTCACTTGAGGAGTGTCGACCTTCCAGATGAGGGGATTGAGGAGGGTGTCCTCCCACTTGAATATGGCCAGAGCAAGTGCAGTGCGGAGGTAGTAGACTACGTGGGAATGTGTTGGGGACAGTTTCATTATTTTTATTTGAGAGAAGAGGGGAATGCACTGGACGTGTCCTTCCTGGCCTGTGCGGAGATTGTGGTAAGTGAAGTGGGGGGATTGAGTGCCCGTGAAGACGACCAGGTTTTCCCCATCGAACAGAGTGTGGTCGTGGAATGTGGTCGGACTGTGTTCAATCCACAGAGGAGTGTTCGTCATGTCAAACAGATTATTATTAACTTATATCAGAATAATTGCGTATAAATAAATAATTAATATAAATTTGTCCATGTTGTTGGTTACGTGGTCTGTATATTTCTGTATAATGTTGCACTAATATCCCCAGTATGACATGCTCAGACTACAACTGCCGAAGGGTCAGAGCCACCAACCACATCCTCTCCTCCCTCAATTCACCAATTCCCCAATTCTCCGACGTATTTACCAAAGTGTCTTTTTACTGGTCATTCGCGTTGCTTGTCCTCCTGTCCTTTCTCCTGGCATATCTCCTCTCCTCACACATCACGTTGATCGACTCACAAATCCACCCTCGCAGAGTCGACGATTGATCTCTTCATTCTTCCCTTAAATGTCTATCGATTTCTGGTAATCCATACCAATCAATCTTACAATCAATTTTTACATTTTTACTTATTTTCTTGTATCATTTACTAATTATGACTTCTCATATATTGATTGTGCTTGGTTACGGTCGTACTTTTTATGCTTTTGAGTACAAATAATATGAATTCTAAACATGCAGTTTAACAGAACATCAACGGCTCTCTGATTGTAATCTATTGCAATAAGTTCGCATTTTAATTTAAGCACTGTCCGCTGCCATATTACTTTCCGAGGCAGAACAGACTGACCTACACGTTCCTAAACTGCCCCTTGTTATATGGCTTTTCTAATTTAAAACAGCCTGACTTAAACGTGCCTACGTTCCCTGCCATATTACTTTTCTAATTCAGAACACAGTGACATAAACTTGCCTGAACTGTCTCCTGTTATATTACTTTTCTAATTTAGAACAGACTGACTTAAACTTGCTTAAACTGTCCCCTGCTATATGACTTTGATAAATATGGTTTATTCTACAAGTAATCAGGACAGAGAATATGGTTGATTTTTGTGTGAAAATAGAAAGTTTAAGTAGGTTATTGGCGGCGCCTTTCAAGTTGGCAACATTTAGAGAATCGGAATTTTCGACGATTAACACACTCAGTTTAAAACGGAAATATCGGCCATGATTGCGTATTCCGATGCAGACGGACGAGAAATGTGCAGATTTTATAAAAGTGTTCCAAAAAGAAGACCACGACCCAGCAGAATCCCGAGAGTTTACATTGGAAGGTATTGGTCTACTTAGGGACACACTTTCTATGACTCAGCTGCAGATATCAATTGAGGTAAGTGACTACAAAAAGTGCAATTAAATATGCTAAACGAGTGGCTTTAATTAAACTCATGTTCACACTCATTTATTTTCAGAATGCAGTGTCCCAGTACAACATGACCAATGCCCTCAACGACCCCTCCACTGCCATCCACGGAGGTGTTTGGAATCCCTTCGGAATGGTAAATCCATTTCTCCTGTCCTCCCTTCTCTGCCACAATTATGAAGTTCTCTCTGAATCATATATTCAGACCATTCCCTGTGATGACCGAGAAGTGCCTGGCCAACCTGTTTTTCAGTCGACGCCGGAAATAAAGGCGAATGTTCAAAATGAGTCGTACATTAAGAAGCCTCTCAACGCATTTATGATCTTCATGCGGGAAAAGAGGAACGAAATAATATCACAATGCCCTCCCAGAGAGTCGACTTATGTCAACCAACTCCTCGGAAGAAAAGTAGTCTTGTCCTCAGGAGTGTTCAGTGGCGAGAGTTGGGGAAGGAGAAGCAGAGTGTGTATTACAGAATAGCCAGGGAGGAAAAAGAGGCACACAAGACAATGTACCCCAACTGGACAGCACGCGACAACTACGCCTCCAAACAGACCTGCAAGACTCGTACACAGTCGAATAGTCTGAAAAGTATTACAGACGAAAGTGGTAGAAAATGCGGACGTGGCGTTTCTAAAAAGTCGATGTGCAAGCAAAGCCGGTGATTCGCTATCGTCATCATTTAGAGAGAGGAAACAGCGTGGTGGCAGTAAGAACTCGACTGAAGAAGGGGGCAGCCCCGAATAGTAATTTTCATTTGTTGTTTATTAATAAATAAAATATCCTCTCGTTTTAAAGGCGTTCCTGTACTCCTCCTGTCGCTTCCGATGATGAGCAATCACTCTTGTCCAGTACTCGTCTTCATTCAAGCCCGGAGTGTGGAGAGGGGCATCTGGACCCTTTCGGACGTCCCACAGCCAGGAAGGGTACTCGGAATCTTCCTTCAAGACTGGATCCGATCCTTCCTTATTTATATTGGCCCCACAGCAATAAGTGCAGAGGATTTTGGCGTCCCCTTCGACATAGACTTTGGTCTTCTTGGCCACTCCTCTCCCTTTGGTGGCGACTGAGAATGAGTAATGAGAACTACCAGAATAGGAGCGAGTGATAGACACACAACGACGCATTCAAATAATCCCCGTTTTAATATTCTGTCATTTAATTATTACCAACCATTCTTACTCCTCTCAACAAACAGCTTCCCTTTCTCACTTGTCTCCCAATAGTTTCATTCGAGGCAGCACGTCAATACCCAAACATGGTGCTTTCCGAACAATTATCGGATGCATGTTATTCACTCCTTCCGACCATGTCCACTGGGAAACCACCATTCTCCCTGTGGAAGATCACCTACGCATGCGGAACCTCCAATTCCTCAGTCCGCCCATGGAATCAGACCACCCATGTCATTTCCTCTCCCATACAAAAACAGCCGTATGATAGTATTCACCAAGGCAAATCTAACCCGTGAACTGTCAAAAATTTTTGAGCCTTCCTCCGAGGACAAAGCACGACCATGTATCCACCAAGGCTATTCGAAAACTTTCCTGGAACAAACTGCTAGATGACTCTTCTCCTCTGGTGTACGACTCGGAGTCTTCGCTGGACAGAGAAACGAGAACATCTCTGACACAACTTCGTTCTGGACATTTCCTCCTAATTGATGAATCTGGCTATTGATCTCCTCTTCCGGATCATCTATGCCTATTGCTTCGAAAAGCTTTTTCCGGACCGGAGTCTCCGATAGGCATTATGGACTTATAAAAGCGCCCAGCACTCGCTGCTGAACGCATGAGGACACCCGGCCTCCTACAAGCTAGAGAGGTCGGGGTAAATAACTAACCTAAACATGGATAGAGTGGACCCGGAACTAAATATATTTTAGTTCTTCGTGAATTCAAGCACCTTTCTTTTCCACCACCCTCCTTCAATATTGTTTTCGGATTTTAGGACCGATAGTCAAATCGGAATTTCTGAAAATAAAAATATTCTCAAAAAAAACTTGGAAAAATTCCTTTTCTTGACCGACATTAAAATGAACTAAACAAATGAAAGAAACTTGCTGTCTTAAAGTAGCATCCTTCTACATTTTTGCGCAAAAACACCTCCTTTTGCTTAATTAGTCTTGACAAAAATTCGATTTGGCAGATGCTTAGTTCATTAAATAGTTATGTCATTAATCACAATTTAAATCAACGGCGACTGACTGAACTGAATGTTGATATTCTCAATGAGTGCACTTGTCCTGACCGTCTCGCTAATTGAGATGGACAAAATAATGATTTCGAACAGTTTCAGTACATGTTGGCATCCCGTCGTGAAGAAAAAATGTCAAAAAACGAATTATTTTTTCAATATTTCAACACTCAAATGCGAAATATTAATCGACGAATGTTCAGAAAATGCAATTCAATTATTCCAATCTTTGGACGAATGCAACCAAAAATGTGCACCGGTCGAGAAGTATTTGAGTATTCGGTTGATGACAAAACATAGATTCCACGATTTGTCCGAGACTAAAGAGGATCCTAGGCAATTATGGTCACACAGGACCGTCCTGCAGAGAGAGGGAGTACTCCCCATTGCAATGTATCAAGGAATCGACTGGATACTACTGCTTTTGTGTCGACAAAATAAACGGACGACTCACCAGTCCAATATTCACGTGGAACAACACATTTCTGTTGAATGGACAAAATGTCCACATTCCCTGTCTAAAGGAGACATATGGAGCCTGTAATTTTAAAAAACAGATTTTGCTAAAGACAGGGGTTAAGACAAGGCTGCCTCGATGCAAATCAAATGGGAGTTATAAACGAGTTCAGTGTGAGAGAGTGGATGGCGAATTGATCTGCGACTGTGTAGACCAAAACACAGGACTGTCCCGACAGTGCGCTCCCAATTCAGCAGTGGAGCTTCAGAATATTTAGTTTAATAAAGAGAAGATGGTTAGACAAACATTATAATAATAAAAATAGTGAATTTATTTTATTAATAATGAACGTGTAATGATTATAGTTTGGTTATGCAACTTGTTGTTTTCATTGTCGGTTTGGTGGCTGCGTTTGCAATAATATCATTAATTATGTTCAATAATAACGATTGCAACACAAAGTCCTCAACTGATTCCCAACACAGTTCTCAAAAACGAGAGACTGGCCACTGCTCACACTTCCAACCCAATGCCAACGTCTTTAAATGTTTCTCAGACAACCCTCGAGAGAACGGAGTGGGAACTTGTTTGGCCTGTGGACGCAATTTTGTATATTTTTGTTACCATTGTTAGACACTCCCAAGCCAACTACAAGAACACTACGACCAGTCAAAATACATTCAACACTGCATTTTCCAGAGGGGAGACGACACCTTCTGTATAATCTGTGACCAGCCACCTGAGACTTCCACTGACAGGCCCCCAATGAGTGGAGTGACCCATCTTCGACGACTCAACAATTTTGGGAATACATGCTACCTGAACAGTGTAATGCAATGTCTCACGACCATCCCCCCTGTCATCAGTGCTGTCCTCGCTATTCAGTCTGCGGAGGGACTTGTTTCTGCCGTAGTCGACTTTTTTCGTGAAATGGTGAGCGGGTCCCCCAAACCGAGTCTTTTTTCATTTTCCGATTCCGCCGTCTTTAAACCCCGTCGGCTGCTCGATGCTTTCCAGTCTGAATGTACTGAGCCCTTCTTTACTCACAGATGAACATTTTGACGTGTTCAACAACAGGATGCTCACGAATTCTTCCTCCTTCTTATGGATGCTGTTGATAAACACAAGACGGGGGAGTGGGGGAGTGCAGTTGATTGTGTATTCCGCGGAAAACAACGAATGCGGTGTGTTTGCAGTCAATGTTCAGCGGTTGTCTGTTTTACTCACTTTGCAGTGTCAGGACTCAGTGGAGGACTACATTTGTCTGTCACTTTCCCTTGTTGATTCCTCTCCTGATTCTCCTGGCTCACTTGATGTGGAATGGTTTGCTTTTTATGTCATTTTAGTTCGTCAAAGGACAGTTTGTCGTCCATGGAGGAGTGCAAATTGAAGGGAGGCACAATTCGTTCATTGTTGGGGCAATTCAGTTCATATCAGGTTGGCTGATTTGTCGACTCCACAGAAGCCTCTTTCTCTGGACAAACTACTCGCCAATTTTTTCAGGGAGGAGAAATTGACTTTGACTTGCACGGGGTGTGGGAGTAATTCTGTGACTCGATCGACCACGCTCGTCTCCCTGCCCACTGTGCTGGTCCTCCACCTGATGAGATTCGGCTATGTATGTCCTGGGGGTATTTGTAGGTCAACGGGGAGTCCTTCAAGGGACATCGACATGTGCAGGTGGAGGAGACAATCGACATGACACCATTTTGTGATGAAGGACAGGAGGGGAGTCGTTATGTGTTGTCGGCAGCCATAACACACAGTGGAGTGCTAAATTATGGACATTACACTGCATTTGTCAAGACATACTCCTCTTTAGGGGACAAGTGGATGAATGTGAACGACGAATATTCCCGGGAGGCCAGTTTTACTGAAATAAGAGACAACCCGAGGATATATATCTTATTTTATTCAAGATTATAATAAATGTCTTCTTAGTCTGTGGTACCATCGGCGTCCTCCATTGTCGATCAGTCTGTGCTGCACTTGCAGTAGAGGACGGGATGCCCGCAGTTCTCGAATGGCTGAATTGGTCAGTTCTGGGTTGTCGAAGCAGACCAGTCGTTGGAGACTGTGGCATATGTAGTCCAGACAGGCGGGGGTGAGGAGAGGACAGTTGTCCACAATCAGCACTCGCAGTACAGGACTCATTGCCAAGTACAATATTCCTTTGTTGGTGATCTTTCTGCAGCCGGATAAAGACTGAGAGTAGAGCATTCATAGACAACCAGGAAAGACAAATGAGGGCAGGAAAGAGCCAGTTCATAGATTAGTCGGTCAGTCACCTGCACTGTGGACACAAATGTACTGCATTGTTGCATCCATCCACGTCAAGAGCCCGAAGGTGAGGGCAGTGGTGGGACACACTGATTATTGAGTTTTCGGTGAGGTTGTGACAGTCGGCGACGGACAGACACCTGGATAGGACATGGCATTACCGCAGTTGTGGACAATGCGTGGATAGGGCAGAGAGGGTGGAGGCACTCAGTGAGTGACACCCTCCCACGTCGAGAGTCCGCAGTCCCCGACAGTTCTGAGCCACTGAGAGAATGGCCATGTCGGACACCAACTGGGACTGAATTGACTCTCTACTTTGCAGTTGAGTAGAACAAGGTGCCTCATCTCCTCATTCGCCTTCACTATCCCAGTGACAGTGTTGTTGGTGATCTGTCCGTGAATAGGAGACATACTGAAGGATTGGAGGACAAGGCAAGGGAGGACAGACTGTGGAGTTGACACATCTCCTGGAATGCAGTGTTTGTTAGGTTAGGACAGGCACTCACGTCCAGAAGGGTCAGTCGGGGACATTTATTGCTGACGAATCAGTGAATGAAATGACCATAATTGGAGTATTGCTGAGTCAGTGATTTTAGTGCGAGACAGTCTGATCTGTGTGAGGGAAGGACAGTTGGAGACCACCACACTCACTACACTGAAAGGGGGAGGACAGTCCAACTAGTCAGTGAGGAGAGGACAGTCAGCCAGATTGAGTGACTCAATGAATGGACAAACCCGACTGACTGGACTACTCCATTACCAACTACTCATCACATCAATTCCATGTTCAAGTAAGTAAAACTAATATCCAGACTTCGCAGGTATTTCCCAGCCCGAACAGAGAGGGTCTGCCTCAGTCATACAAAAATAACTGAAATTGAGCAAGGACAGTCCCCCAGACTAAGATCTCTGTAATTTAGTCCGGAGTAGGCCAGTCGAAGCCACCACTGGAAATGATCAGCACAATCCACTTTGCACACGAGGAAACACCGGGATAGACACTTGTGGTCAAGATAACTGAACACGCCCAGTATTTGTAGCCTGGCAGAATGTCGTTGATGTTTGGGTCGATGTTGGGAGTTTTCTTTTTTCTTTTTCCTTTAATATATTTTAAAACTGAATACCGGTGATACCGAACATCAATCACTGTTTTCAAATACAATATATATTTTTACAAATAAAATTTTTATAAAATTAAAAAAAAGTTTTATTTTATTAGGAGCTTCCCACTTGGGCACCTAAATAATTTAGATATTTTTGGCTTCTATATATAAAAAGTTTTTGAATTATACTTTTTTAAAATAATTTGGATAAATTTTGTTAAATACAAATTTAAGTTATAAAATAATTACCGCGTTTTTTGGTGGTTTTAATGATTGTACGTCTCCGATTCTGTAATTTAGGCCGAATTCAAAAACTATGTATTCAAACAAGTCGAGAAAATTAAAAACAACCGAGACATAAGCAAAATCTTCAAAGAACTCGACTCTATTGACAGTTTCCAAACAAATGGTCTCTATCATAGCCCAACTGAGTCTCATGATCTCACAATGCTCCAACCTTAGCGAGATGTTTGTCTCCTCAATCAACAAAACTTACAACCAACTAGCATTCAAGTATTCTCAATTAGTAATTAACAGAACTGTCCTCCAAAATCTCCCCTCCCCTCAATTCGAGAGTAAATGTATTCCTTTATTTCAGAAACTCGAAATATATTCACTAAAATAGCAAAAAATGAAGGAAATTGGCACTTCCACAGCCAAGTCCCGGTCGTGTTTATCATTTATATTCTAGTTGGAGGAATTATCCTTACTCACCCCTCCTTCTGAGAGGTTTGGGGGAGTAAAATTCTCAATAGAAGTCGCCTGGTTTATCGAAAAGTGTTTTTCAGAGAGGAAGGAAAATTGTGGAAGCCAGCAGTCGTGTTGGAGGTGATGGAGTCGTTTTTTATTCTCCAAACATCCAACACGATGATTGAGTTAGTCAGAGGGGAGGATATTGCCTTATGTGACCTCTCACGTGCTTTGGAGGTGGGGACTCGAGTTGTCGGTAATTTCTGTGTCTATGAATAGTCGACTGTGGGGAGTTGAGGCCGGGGGTGGTCCTCGAACAGCCTACTGAGGGCAACCAATACAGGTATTAAGTAATTAGGCCATGTTTTGGTATCTAATCTGGCGGGATGTGGATGTTGTGGAGTACATGTACTTCGAGAGAGTGTTTCCTTTATTCCAGCAATGTTGGTGTGTTATCCATGTTGGTAGTCCCCGTCTCCTGGGATGAGATATCACGCAAACTGGGAGTTAATTCTCGTGTTTTGAACGGTGGACTGCCCGAGGTTATTCTCAGTTGTGATTGTAGGAGTCACTCCAATTCAAGAAGGGGGATTCCGTGGTGGTTGTGTTGAACACACAATGGTGGGACATTTGGCTAATTGTAGGGTCTCTGCTCTCATTAAGGCGGTGGATTGTTCGCTTGTTCTTGTCGGGGAGGAGAATGAGCGGTGGATTCATCGACGGTCGTATTTTGTTCGTCCATCCCCCCCACAATACTCGTGTCCACGGCATAAACCCACGGATGGCAAGTTCCGTTATATTGTGCTGTCACAACCCCCCGCCAACCACCACGTCAGTCACTCCTGTGGACCTGCGTGTTTGGAAGGGGTCACTTCCGTGTCCAAACTGAGTGGTGATTTTAACTTCCTGATGTCTCCAATGCTGTGTGGGTGGAGTCGGTGGGATGTGTGTGATATTGGATAGGAGGAGAGTGAGGATGGGGGAGGGATTGCATGTGGAGTATACGTGTCCTTGTGGGGTGTTGATGTACTCTATTGAGGACATTGATGAGTACTTGGTCACCACTCGCAGTGACCTTACCATTGACATGTTCTCACTCGACCCGGAGATTATTCCAACCAGGCGATTCGAGCCATCGGAGATAAAAACCTCGTTGGATGATATTTCTCTGGGGAGGGAGCCAATCCCTGTCAGTTGTGTGAATAGTGTGGATGGGAGACTGCCAGACTACGTCGAGTACATGGTCGGGAGGAGGTCTTCCAAGGGAGTCAATATTGCCACCGATCCAGAATTCCTTGTCTGTTGTGAGTGTACCGACGACTGTAAAGTTGGCATGGATTGACCAATCAGAATTCAGAGGAGTGTGCCTGCCAAAGACTGACCAACCAGGAGGGTGATGGGACTGTCTCATATGCACATCGACGAATGAGGAATGGGAAGAGTGTTATCACAGGGTGAGTACTCGAATTTAATGGTCAGGATTTACGAATGCAATAGTCAGTGCTCGTGCTCCCACAAATGTCGGAATAGAGTGGCTCAGAACCCGTTGAGGTGGCATCTCCAGACGTTCTACACTCTCGAAAAGTATTCGAGTTGTCTGACATAGCAGAGGCTGGGGACTGCGCTGTCTCGAGGATATCCCTGCCAGGACATTTGTGTGTTTATACAACGGGATTGTGTTGACAGACCGACAGGCCACAAATGACGGGAATAAGTTCGGGGATGAGTATTTGGCCGATCTCGATTTTATTGAGCGATGTGAGTGCGATAAAGGACTGCTCATGTCGGAGGACTCAGCCCTGGAAGACTCCACTTCGGAGGAGTGTTCTGTCAGTCCGCGAAGGTCGAAAAAGCGTGACCCCTACGTGCCTGTCCGTTCATTATATGGCAAGAATAATTCCCTGTTCATAGTGGACTCGAAGGTGACGGGGAATGTGGGTCGATTCACCAATGTTCTCATTATTCTGTCATGTGCTAGCACAGTTGCAGTCCTAATTTGTTTGTCCAGAGTGTGTTTGTCGATTCACATGATTTGCGGGCTCCCTACATTGCCTATTTCACGTCCCGGTGAGTGTCCTCTTCTCATTTTTGTAGGACTTTGGTGGCGGGGACTGAGTTGTGTTGGGATTATAATTACCAAGTGGGGAGTGTTCCTGGGAGAGTCATCATGTGCAAGTGTGGTGCCGATAATTGTCGGGGCAGACTTCTCTAATATTCTCATTTGCTTATTATGGATTCCCCAACTGTCAACTTTGATAAAAGAACAATGATTAGAATGGATGACCAAGTTAAACTGAGTGGATCAGGTTGAACAAGTCCCTAACAGATCCCGTCGTGTAAGTCGGCCTGGGTGAAGACCCCATAGACGAGTCCCGTGGAGTCACACCAGAGAATACAAGCAATGACAAGCACCCAAGTCGGTCAGCAAAAAGTATGTCAGTGTCCAGCCTACAATCAATCAACTAAGACAACTTATCCCCAATCATTAGACTCCGGGATGCATTATTCACTGTTATATTGAACTTGGTTCGCACGTAGTCGACTATTGCCTGATTCGGCTTTCCAACCACTGCCTCCGGGTCTCGTCCTGAAGCAGCCTTGATTGCGGCCAAAATGACGCCCGCTCCTTCAGTTTAAGTCGATTGTAGTCTACCGGGTAGATTTACTCCAGGTCTGACGGGATACGAAATGTCGTCATTTGCAGCCAAAAAGTGACAATTTGGATTTCGCAGATAGTAGGAGGCCTCGGACAAATGCAGGTATCCAAAATTGAGACAAAGCCCCACGACGACACAGGAAACCTCATAAATAGACAAAACAGAATACGTTGTCCTTGAACTGAATTTCTGATCTTTTCTTGTGCAAGTCTGTTGTATCTCCGTCTAATGGTTTCTCCACTTGGAGAGGGAAGTGAGGAATATTGCTTTCCTCGAGTTCCTGAGCGATGCCGTGCATTCCGACAATGTAGACATTCCCACTGAGAGAAAGGTTGCGGGAAATGTAGTCGGCCATGACTGCAGCACTGCAGACAATGTTTTCCTTGGAATGACCGTCGTGGGCATACTCGGGATATTGAGGGCACTCCAATTGACTTGAACTTTTGGAAATATTCCACCCTCGACTTTGAACTATTGTTGGAAACGATAATGACACGTTTTCCCTACTCAATGAGAGGGATGATGTCAGACTAGTAATGCAAGGTAGTTGAGAAGATCAACTGCTCCGTCGATCAGGTGGGGACCATTCCAAAGTACTCCTTCGATGTATTACGGACAGTACCGTCGCAGTCAAAAATGAAGGTGTCTATTCGATTTATGAGGCCACAGGCGTCCAATTTGGTTAATTCGGTCATTAAATATCAGTTTTTTATATTATAAAATAGTATCCTTTTTTAATTTGAAAGAAAAAACTACAAATTATTGTGATACAAACTATAAAATGTTACAACCTGTTCAGAACAAATTTTCAAATTGATAAGCACAATTTACAATTTCACTATAAAACTCGCTTTGTATTAGTTTAGATTCACTCTAGAACAAGCAACAGGTTTAATTAATTATAACTCAAAACTACATCATAATCCTGCTAACTTTCTAATTTCTGATGCCAGTTAGGAAACAGGCCTTATAATGTTTAAATTGGACTCGCAATAAGTTTACTCCTGCAAAATAGGAAATAATGTATGGAAATCCGACAGTGCGTAGTGCAAAGTTATCGAACTCATTTCGTGATAAATAACATTAAAAAGCATATTATCAAAAGCAATATAAAGTGACCAGTTCATCCCGAATACCTGCGAATATACAACCCAATACAACGGGGGGAATTCCAATCTGTTGACGTAGTAGTCAATATCACTCATCTTCCAGTCATAGTAGTGTTTCACAATCCTGCTCTGAAATAAGTAACGCGAATACCACGTCCATTTCAGGAAATACGTTCTCTCTTATCATCAAAAAGTTCTTTCCGTATGAATTCATGCCCATTAAAAATTTTTTCTGAGAAAATATAAACTCGACTCACATGGTCGGTGACCGTCCAAACATCAAAGACTTGTTTGGTAGATAAAGTGGAGACCACGTCCAGGAGAGCGAGGTTGACGCAGCCTTTATTCTCGTGCAGTTTGTCGTGTGCGAGGGCCTTCGTCGTGTCGTTGGATGAAAGTGCCAACGACAAATCCTGTCTTTTTTCCTTGACATAGTCACAATTCAGGACTAGACTCCTTGCTGTGATTACGTGGGCATTACCTCACACAATTTAGGTATTTCTCGAACTCTACGTCTGAAGATTCCCAGATGAGGGTTTCCAATGCCTCGCCTTCTGGGGGAAACAACACCTCGGTTTCCCGGTACGGGGGGATTTGGGCCTAAGATTGGATGAAGTGTCTGGAAAACTTGGTGATTTGCGCCGATTTCTATTTTGTAGTCCCCCTTCTTGTAGGCCATACAAGATTCAATATTCAAATATCAGCTATATTTTTAATAATTTACGTTAAACTTTTTATTTTAATATTATTTAAAAATTATGTCGCGGCTGGAAGTGAAATCAGGACAGGTGTCCCAACTGTGACAGCCGTGGAGTAAATCTCCAACCTGCAAACAAACAACGATTATGTTTATTGTGTAACAAACTCTAAAGGGAATTGCGATGTTACTTATGCTCTCTGGATTTGTTTTTGATTTGAAACATACAAGTTGTTTTAACAAGTAGTTTCTCAATTCCCAGTGTATAAATATTGTCATGTATATTCCAACACCAAAGCCACTTTATTTTCGATTTGTACGAAAATATCCTAAAAAGATAATTCTGCGTACAGCGGAAAGAAGGCAGACTAAATAGTTCTGGTTGATTGCAGGTTTCAACGTCTAAAAGCACTCTCTGGCCCAGATTACGTCCCAGGTCTTGATTAGACTGTGAGAAGCGAAAAGTTTGAGTATGTCTTGAAAGATAAGTCGTAACTGAGTGCGTCTATTGCACATTCCAATAAGTTTCAAATCTCATGGACAAAACAACGGCTGCTGTAACAGAAGTTGTATGCTGACTACCATCGACGGAACTAATTCCAAACACCAGGGAATGATCTCCGCTCATTTTCCTAAATTCAATAAGGCGTGCCGAGAGAAGAAGATTTTTAGCGGAATATCTCCAATAAAAATTGGGTAACCGAAATAGCAGAAAGATGGTCTCTTAGTCAAGAAAAAATTTGAGATCCCGTCCAGACCTTTGCATGTGCTTAAAAATTTAATGTTCTTCAGATGTCTGATGTAATTTCCGAGTGGTTTGTCCTCAATAGAAATCATCATCTTGGCTGAAGGTTTGAGACCGTTCATAACTGGCCAGATATCCTCCTCATTGCTTAAGATTTTATTGATGCGACAAGGATTATTGATGTGGCGAATGTAGTCGTCTCCATTGTTGGAAGGAACTTGAGTGCAAAGAAAGTCTCCATAAAAGCCGATAATCTGAATGGCCCTTTGATAGTCAAAAAAATAAAATTTAATATATTGATATTATTAAAAATAGTCTACCACTCACACGTGAAATATTGGAAGTAAAATAAATTCTGCTTTCCTGGAAATACTATTGAATAATCATTCAAATTAAATAATTTAGATTAAATAAGACAAAAATATTATAAACGAGAACAGCAAATCCCCGCAAATTAATAACTTTTGCTTGTCTTGTTAATATAAAAAATAACATAAAGACAAATTGTTTATTTTAATTGCAAAACATCCCTAAAATTGATAGTGATATTTGTTATTAGACTATTAAAAGACAATAAATGTTGTCTTATTTTTGTAACATTTAATGTCTAAAAATGGGTGTTGCGAGTTTTAGGAAACAAAATTTTATCTATAAAAGTATAAATAAATTGTCTATCTAGCAATTGTTAAAATGCTTGTTCTATTATTATTGTTTTCAACTTCTGACATGTTTTGGTGGCATTTCAATGTATACATAGGTAATTTGTTTACAATCAGCTTGTATTAGATTTAATGTTTTGGGAGGATGGGAAAATAATCAATGACCCAAAATGTTTTGATATTGAAGGTTAAAATTGTTTAAAAAATGTTAATTTTAGAAGTACGTAAAGAATTATGTAACGATTACTTTCGTCCTGCAACAAGAATTTGTGGAGATTCGAGATATCATATTCATTACGTTGGTTTGAAATTTTTAAATATAGTATAATAGAATTTCCATTCGCAAATTTTTATATAGACAAACACGGAAACCTTGAAACGTGTTTCCAACGGAAAATTCTTACACATGAAACTGGAGACAAAATAGTAGTGGTTTATATGTTGTGTATATAATTTAAAGCTGAAAAACGGAACTGAATATGCATATGCAGATACCAGATCCTTAGTCAAAGTAGAAGAAACTGATGATATTTCGTTCAGATATTATGTAATTGACAATGGATTTGAAACATATTTTTGTATTTCATATAAAATTAAAAATAGTTTTTCCGTATGTTCTTAAAGGACTCGAAGTAATTTACTATCAAAACAATTTTCTTAATTTCTACTTGGAAACATTTAGAACTGAAGCCACGCCCGGTGATGTATGCATTTATGTTGATGACTATTCAATTTGTGAACCAATTATAAATTGTTTTACATTTATAAATTTATTATTAGACGTCGCTGGTATAGAAATATGGAATATAAAAACAGACGAGGTTTATTTGTCTGTGAATTTCAAACTACCTAATGGATTTAAGGAATTTTATTTTGTGAATAAAACTATGCAAAGAGTTGGCAATTATCTTCCTGAAAACGAAGAAACTAAAACAGACATATATAAAATCGGATCAGAACTGCCGGAATGGAAACAAAAAAATATTTCAATAACAAGCACGGAACAAGATTTGACGAATGTATCACAGAAAAAAAACAAAATGGAAAAAAAATGTTCGTTTAATTAAATGAAATTGTAGATATATACATATTTTTGAGTTTATCAGTTGCATCTGTGTTTCTTATTATCATTTTCGCGATAGGTAATTATATTTTTTTAATACAAGTTTTAATACGCTGGATCAAATCAAGAAAATCCGAAAAAATGTATGAGAAAATAAATACATACTTAACTGGATTCTCATTTCAGCGGGAAACTAACAAATTAGTTAATGGCACTATAAGACTCTGGGGCACCCTCGCGAATAGAAAAGTCATTCCCACGGATAACGACGATCAACAGTCGTTCCAAGTCCAAAATGACCTGATAATTAATTAAATATCGGATTTTAAATAAATCATTAATTTGTTTGAATAAAAGTTATTAGAATCAACCCTCGCAAATTAGAAAGCTCAAAGTATTAGCACAGTTTGGAAGAAACAGAACTTGGGAAGAATCGTCTGCCAACAGAAGTCCTTAAAAGCAGTGTATATTGGAACCCAAACGGGTGAACCTATGGACGTAAAATATAATGACAACTATACTAAGACTATAGATCTGGAAGCATCAAAAGTTTAAAATTAATTCCGAGGAGCAGACGACTTAAAATGGAAGTGTCTTTTAGAAAGGTACTCAACATTGCGATAGACAAGTCACTTAATTTAAGTGACTTAAATGAATTGAAGCGGAAATCGTTAAATTGGAATCGAAGGATGTAATCTCTGACAAAAAAGAGCGGTATTTACAAAGATGGTGGCGTTCCTACGCGAGGGCTGCCACCAACCCATGTAAAAGACTCTCTTGTGATCATCCTTGTGAACGCCAGATCAGTATGGAGACGGCGTCCCGAGCTAATCCGGCTCGTGGCTTTCCATCGGCCGGATATCTTAGCAGTAAACGAGTCAAAATTAAAACATGGAATGATATTTACCCTAAATAGCTATCCTTCATATAGTGTCTCGTGGAGAGATGGTGCGGTTGCTGGCACGGTACGGCCATCTACTATATGAATGGGTTGAAGATCAAAAACTTGATAATAGAAAACGAAACCACCTGTGAATTTGTGTCCCTAGAATTATTATGTGGACAAGAGTGGATTCTGATCGGGGGAATGTACTCTAAGAAATTAGCTGAAAACAAAAACTCAATTGCTGATTTCTTCAAACGCAACCAATTTGCATTAATTTCTGAAGATCTAAACTCTAAATGCCCATCTTTTGGCTGTCGAAAGAAAATCGAGATGGAAAAGTCCTGCGGACTGTATCCGATCAAGTTGGTTTTGATTGACGTTTGAAAATCGGAAGAACCAAATCATTTTTCATGTCATGGAGATGATTTCTTAGGGCTGTTCCTAACTTCACCTTCATTGAAGCTCTTATGTGAACCCCCGAGGAAAATCGAAGACATTGGTAGTGCTTATGCCCTTAGATGATGACTATAATGCTGTATCCCATATTAATGGAGGATATCTTTTTGCACTATTAAACCGCAAAAACGGACTGGGCCTTCTATAAACTATTCATTTCTTCTAATCTTGGAAACTCCTGTTTGACAGTTGAGGAGAATGAAAATGATATAGAAAGAACAGATGACCATTAGAAGCCTGTTAAACAGCTTCTTGAAGTAGTACTCTGAAAAAATCTACTCAAAACAGAAAATCCCAAATACTTCCGGGGTCTACGAAAATCTACTCAAAACAGAAAATCCCAAATACTTCCGGGGTCTACAAAAATCTACTCAAAACAGAAAATCCCAAATACTTCCGGGGTCTACGAAAATCTACTCAAAACAGAAAATCCCAAATACTTCCGGGGTCTACGAAAATCTACTCAAAACAGAAAATCCCAAATACTTCCGGGGTCTACAAAAATCTACTCAAAACAGAAAATCCCAAATACTTCCGGGGTCTACGAAAATCTACTCAAAACAGAAAATCCCAAATACTTCCGGGGTCTACGAAAAAATATTGTGCTTGAAAAATAGACTTATGTCAAAGCTTAAAAGATGTTGGGATCCCCTAGACCAGGTGTTCTCAACCGGGGGCGAATCGCCCCCCTAGGGGCGAAAATTTTGTACAGGGGGGCGATAATTTTGTACAAGGGGGCGATTTTAAAATAGCACGCTGTTTTTACATTCTTGTTTGGTATCTAAGATGTCTTCTCGCTCAAATAAGAAAAGTCGTCATTATCAAAACGAATATTTAAAATATGGGTTTATTCAAAGTACTGAAGATACAAAACAGCCTTATTGTCTTATTTGTCAATGTTCTTTCTCAAATGAGGCGATGAAGCCATCACGATTAAAGGATCATCTAAAACGCAAGCACCCAGATAAAATGTCAAAGCCGATTGAATATTTTCAAAATTTAAAATACAATTTTGAAAATAAGAAAACGATCAAATCGTTATTCACAAAGCCATTACATGATGGTTATTTAACATTTATTTATATGTAGTTGTGGGTGCGCACATCGCTTCTTATAAAATTGCTGAAATTATTGCGAAAACTTCAAGTTCTCATACTATCGCAGAAAATGCAATAATTCCATCACTGGAAGTAATAATATCGGATGTAATGCATCAAGATGCTTCTAAAATTATTAAAAGTCTACCTCTTAGCAATGATTCGATTATTATTATTATTTAAGCCAAACAAAATCACCGTCTTAACCATTAATTAACACGTTCAGGTGATTCGTCGAAGAATTGATGAAATGGGTGACAATATAAAGGAAATCCTTATTGAAAGACTGAAGCGAAGTAAGTTTTTATTACAAATTGATGAAAGCGTCATTGTAGATAGTAAAGTTGTTTTAATGGGATTTAAACCCGACATAGAATATTTAGCGAGTAAACATCAATATCAAGGGTCTCACTAATAATTTTTAATAAAAATTCAATTTTTTACATTTGATTTATTATTTTATATTTTGATTTTTGAGTTATATACAAAAAACAACCAATTAAGGGACAATGCCCAAAAATTTTTAAATTGTATGTGGACAAGGGGGCGATAAAATATCTAAGGGGGAGATGAACAAAAAAAGGTTGAGAATGCCTGCCCTAGACAAAACTCTACTAAGAAAAAGAATTAGAGCCATTGAAAAAACACTGTCAGACAACTCAAACTGAAAAAGAACGTGCTTGGTTACGCCAATCAAAAATGCTCCATCCAAAACACCCCAAATTTTGGACAGCATACAGTAAAATTACCAAAACCCAAACAAAGGCCGAAGTAATTCGCCTGCGACTTCCGGGAAAATGCCTGTCGAGCCAAGAGGAGACAACCGTTCTTTTCCGCAATCAGCGGTTTTGGAAGCAGATCCATCTGCCTCCTTACCAAAGCCTCCTCGAGTAAAATAAACAAGCAGAAACGTTCTCCAATTACTGAGTCTGAGACCCGAAAAGCAATAAGGGCAGCCAAAAATGCGGCTCCAGGATATGACAAGATTTAAATGGTCTGTTTTAAGTATCCACCAAATTGTCTGGTGTCTCTGCATGCAAGCCTCCAATTCCAGACTCCAGAGAGGATATGTTCAAAAGTCATAGAAAAAAGCAAAGTTTTAATGGTTCGAAAACCTAAAAAGTCTAAAGAAAAAGCCTCCAGTAGGCCTATAAGCCTAAACCGATAACATCTTGGCCAAAACTGGAGGAGACCTAAAGTCACAGTCATTAATATATAAGTGTTAACTTTTGTTGTTAACCTGGATAAAATAAAAAGAGATGTTATTAAAATTATTTATTTAATATAATTTAGTTTCTTTTGATGTGTTTGAGTATTCTTTCGTATTTTCCACGCACATTTATTCGCGTCTGTCACTTCTCGGCCAGTTACTTTGACCTGATTCAGGCACAATACCACCCTGATAAATCCTCATGGATCATAATCGACCCGGGTAGTGGCTTTTGATTACAAAAGAAACGGATGATATTTGCCAAAATCTGTTGGCAAAGAAGGCACGTGCAGTTCTCTGTTTCCAAAATGTAAATGATGAGGACGAGCAAATGCAAGTAACAATATAATTTAAATCAAAGGCAATTCAACCTCGTTATCCCCAATACTTTAGATATTTGAAGAATAATATTTATTCGTCCCTCACTAACTATTCCCCACTCCAGTCGTTTGTAAAATCTGAGATGCATTTGGCTAATGACATGGTCCCCGGTTATGGCCTGGTCATAATTTTAGACTTGAAGAACATTAACGTTGTCATCTTCCAGCCACAACCCAACAAACTTGTGCAACTACTAGTCAGAATAATAATGGTGAACGAGCACAGAATGAAAGACATTTCTCTGAACTGCTATATTGTGGCCACCAATAAAGTCCTCGAGGTATCATCTTGTGGCTATCCAAGTCGTTTCAATTAAAACATTTCGTTCTGAGCAAACGTAAATCGTTCAGGAATTTCCTCTGTTTGGCCATATTCGATATTTTGTCTTGCGTTGATGTATGCCTACATATTCACCGTAGTATGGCAACAGGCTCAGTATTTGTCACTTGCAGACGAGCGAAATGTTGCGGAGATTGTCTCTTTCTGATATAATCATGGCCACCTCACTTGTATACAACGTGGCAATGAACGAGGATGAATTGCTGTTTGCTCGAATGGAGTATGTTTGCGTGCTTATTGACAGGATTGTGGCGCCTGGCTGTTCAGAGTTTCTAATTCAGTTGGGGTTTACACCGGGGACAATCATAGGTTGTGTCCCGAAACGGAGTTTGCTCGATCTTGTTATTGTTTTTGTTTGCTGCTGTAATTTCTAGAAATTGTACAGAGCTCCTGATTTCCGACATTCTTTCTTGCGATCACACGGAGATGTTTTATCAAACTTGTGATTATTTTTATAAATTTTAAATAATCTCGACTATTAGATCATAAGCATTCGAACCCAAATTCTCTGTAATATTGTCCTCAGTCACTAACATTTTGACGAATTTTAGTTATATAAGTAAACTAGCTCAGCAGTTCGCTTCGCTCACTGCGAGCTAGCTCCTGCGGAGGCCCTGCTCGCTACGCTCGCAGAAATAATCTATTTTTCACTAAAAAATTAATTAATTTTAATTATCTTCTAAAAAAACTGCGACCACTTCGACAAAAGTACCATTTCGGTACTTTTGTCGAAGTGGTCGCAGTTTTTTTAGGCCTTTTAAAAATCTAATAATTTTTGAGGTGGAATATATATTTTTATTTAAGTCGCTCTATCAATAATTTAAAATATTATTAAATTTTTTACTAATTTATATTCCGACAGCTCCCAATAAGTAAGGAGGATGCAGTGCATTTTCTGCAAAATGTGGATATCCTTTCAAATAAATTCCTTCTACAGTCCTGGAATTTGGATGCCGCGTACTAAAAATGACTAAATTGGTTAAATAAATTTTTAAATAATTTTAATAACCATTTAAATTATTGATAGAGGGTTATAAATTAAATAATCTATTTTTCACTAAAAAAATTAATTAATTTTAATTATCTTCTAAAAAAACTGCGACCACTTCGACAAAAGTACCGTTATTTTTTCAGAATTTATGTGGCGAAAACAAATACAGAACTATAGGAATGTTTTGCACAGATTGTAAAAGACATAAATTCCTTCTACAGTCCTGGAATTTGGATGCGCGTACTAAAAATGACTAAATTGGTTAAATAAATTTTTAATAATTTTAATAACCATTTAAATTATTGATAGAGGGTTATATAATTAAATAATCTATTTTTCACTAAAAATTTAATTAATTTTAATTATCTTCTAAAAAAACTGCGACCACTTCGACAAAAGTACCTAAATTTCTCTTCTACCTACCCTTGAGCACCCCACATACAGCTGGCCATGTGAAAAGCACTCGTTCTCTAAAAATAAGCCTACTACCTTTAAAGACTGTCCCTGGGCCTTGTTTATTGTCATAGCAAAACTTATCTTCAGCGGAAATTGTAGTCTCTTAAATCTATCGCAGGCCTTTCATGGTCCATAATAACGTCGACCGATTTATATATTCTTTCTCTGCCAGGGATTTTCATTAATAAATCTAAATTTATATAAGTACCTCATCATTAAGTGGAGCTAATATAGCTCGTTCACGCAGCCAGTCGAAATTCACGTAGTGTTCAGATAGTTCGGAATAGACGGCATTCAATAATTCTTCTGCTGTTTCTACGAAAATACATAATTCTTCCGGTAGCCTAATTTTCTGGTCGTGCATTTCTGAAGTGATTGCCCCATTTCCAATATCTAGAAGGATTTGTGGGAATATGCTATTAACGCCTTGTAAATGTGCATGTACATTTACATCTAAGCTTACCTTTTTCACGTGTGTCCACAAATATGACGATTTGAGGCAGGCATTCAATTCATCCGCAGGCGTCCCTCTTTGAATAATTGGCAGCGTCTGTCTAAAATCACCTGCCAATACAACTAATGCTCCCCCAAACAAATGGTCGCTACAATTCTTGATATCTCTATATGGTTCGGTCAACTGCTTGAATGCGCCTTTATGAGCCATCGTACATTCATCCCAAACAATTAACTTAGAATGCATAATTCTATTACCCGTAGTTGAGTCTAACAGCAGTCCTGACCTTGTTCAGCTGTTGTCTAAGTTCCCTCACCATTTAAGCACATCTTCCCTCGTTTCTCTTTTTTTGTTATATGGTTCATATTCTCTTGTTTGTTAACATTCTCAGATCTCTCTTTATAGGACATTCTATGATTTGTAAACGCGAATCAGTAATTTATATTAAATTTTCTACGTAAATTTATTTAGTGAAATTTATGTAAAGTGTATTATCCAATCAAAGCCATTATACTTAATTGCCTCTATGTTTAAAGGAATTGAAACTTTAGCATAATCGAACTTGTCTGTTTCGGTAAAGAAAATGATAATCAGCTTCATCTTTGTAGTATTATAAGGAAAAAAATTAAAGCCTGTTAAATCAAGGAGATTTAAATATAGGCAAATTGAAATTTACATGACTAATTTAAATTTTATTTGCCTCTATCTTTTAAGAAATCTAAACAGTAGCATAATCGAATTTGTCAGTTTCGGCAGTTAAAAAGAATCAATTATGTAAATCTCTAATAATTTTGCTTTTCCTTTTTAGTGGTTTTCAAAATCTGATAATTGCACAGTATATTCATGGTCGATAACAATTAGAGCTTTTATTTTATTTTTTAACGAAAATTTAACAAAAAAGAATTTATGTCATCGAAAAAGATAGCTAAGCTAATTAATGGCCTCACGAGGCTTTAAGGTTGTGGAGGACCTCATCATGTGAGTCGAGGACTTTCTTGTCGTTCATTTTAACAAAAACGCAGAAAATATTTTTTTTAATTTTTGGGCTTGAAGGTTTTGGGGGACCACATCATGTGAGTCGAGGACTTTCTTGTTGTTCATTTAACAAAAACGCAGAAAATAATTTTTTTAATTTTTGGCTTGAAGTTTTGAGGGACACATCATGTGAGTCGAGGACTTTCTTGTTGTTCATTTTAACAAAAACGCAGAAAATAATTTTTTTTAATTTTTTGGCTTGAAGGTTTTGAGGGACCACATCATGTGAGTCGAGGACTTTCTTGTTGTTCATTTAACAAAAACGCAGAAAATGATTTTTTTAATTTTTTGGCTTGAAGGTTTTGGGGGACCACATCATGTGAGTCGAGGACTTTTGTTGTTTATTTTAACAAAAACGCAGAAAATAATTTTTTTAATTTTTTGGCTTGAAAGTTTTGGGGGACCACATCATGTGAGTCGAGGACTTTCTTGTTGTTCATTTTAACAAAACGCAGAAAATAATTTTTTTAATTTTTTACCTTGAAGGTTTTGGGGGACCACATCATGTGAGTCGAGGACTTTCTTGTTGTTCATTTTAACAAAAACGCAGAAAATTTTTTTTAATTTTTTACCTTGAAGGTTTGGGGGACCACATCATGTGAGTCGAGGACTTTCTTGTTGTTCATTTTAACAAAAACGCAGAAAATAATTTTTTAATTTTTTAGCTTGAAGGTTTTGGGGGACCACATCATGTGAGTCGAGGACTTTCTTGTTGTTCATTTTAACAAAAACGCAGAAATAAATTTTTTTAATTTTTTGGCTTGAAGGTTTTGGGGGACCACATCATGTGAGTCGAGGACTTTCTTGTTGTTCATTTTAACAAAAACGCAGAAAATAATTTTTTTAATTTTTTAGCTTGAAGTTTTTTGGGGACCACATCATGTGAGTCGAGGACTTTCTTTTGTTCATTTTAACAAAAACGCAGAAAATAATTTTTTTTAATTTTTTGGCTTGAAGGTTTTGGGGGACCACATCATGTGAGTCGAGGACTTTCTTGTTGTTCATTTTAACAAAAACGCAGAAAATAATTTTTTTAATTTTTTAGCTTGAAGGTTTGGGGGAACCATCATGTGAGTCGAGGACTTTCTTGTTGTTCATTTTAACAAAAACAGAAAATAATTTTTTTTAATTTTTTGGCTTGAAGGTTTTGGGGGACCACATCATGTGAGTCGAGGACTTTTTGTTGGTCATTTTAACAAAAACGCAGAAAATAATTTTTTTAATTTTTTAGCTTGGAGGTTTTGGGGGACACATCATGTGAGTCGAGGACTTTCTTGTTGTTCATTTTAACAAAAAAAACCAGAAAATAATTTTTTTAATTTTTTGGCTTGAAGGTTTTGGGGACCACATCATGTGAGTGAGGACTTTCTTGTTGTTCATTTTAACAAAAACGCAGAAAATAATTTTTTTTAATTTTTTGGCTTGAAGGTTTTGGGGGACCACATCATGTGAGTCGAGACTTTCTCTGTTGTTCATTTTTACAAAAACGCAGAAAATAATTTTTTTAATTTTTTGGCTTGAAGGTTTTGGGGGACCACATCATGTGAGTCGAGGACTTTCTTGTTGTTCATTTTAACAAAAACGCAGAAAATAATTTTTTTAATTTTTTGGCTTGAAGGTTTTGGGGGACCACATCAGTGAGTCGAGGACTTTCTTGTTGTTCATTTTAACAAAAACGCAGAAAATAATTTTTTTTAATTTTTTGGCTTGAAGGTTGGGGGACCACATCATGTGAGTTGAGGACTTTCTTGTTGTTCATTTTAACAAAAACGCAGAAAATAATTTTTTTTATTTTTTGGCTTGAAGGTTTTGGGGGACCACATCATGTGAGTCGAGGACTTTCTGTTGTTCATTTAACAAAACGCAGAAAATTGACTTGAAGGTTTGGGGGACCTCATCATCGAGGATATTCTTTCTTATTAAAATTTTTTGACAGGAAGGTTCTTAGAGGATATCAACCTTTTATTGTGCCTCATTATCGAATAACTACAAAAGGGAAGGTTTTGACAATTTGATCTGGTTTGTAACAATTTGAATGTGGGTGTGCACAGACAGACAGACAGACACACAGACAGACAGACAGACACACACCATACCATTTTATTATTAAGACAAGTAGGCACGCACGTTCAGTAAGTGCGATTGCCAGATTATTTTTTTTAAACTCCAAGTTGCACATCATAACTAGCTAATCGAATCCTGAAACCGTGTTGTTTGTACCGATCAACACACACCTCCAAATTTTTTTCAGAGATTTCCATATTCAAAGTGATGTGAGGGAATGGTACCCCTAGGTCCCATTTGTCTTTCTACTACCGTCGCTGAAGAAACTTTATTTGTTTTCGGGAAGGTTTTGCGTAGTGAAAAGTTCTTATTGGTAATATGATCAGAAAAAATATGAGACCCTTTTTCTTCAACTGTGTTGTGCCAGAAAAACTCATCGCTTCACATATGGGGAGCAGTGACGAGATTTGACCCCAGTTGAAATGTTGGGTCCTTTGGAATCGAACTCACAACGGTCTTACTCAAACATGCAAAACATACTCTTCAGCAATTTCTAACTATGAGCGTTAAAGGCGATTTTTAAAATGCAATGATATCTGGTCACCAGTTTTTAGAGGATTGGTCAATAAAAAAACATTCATAATCAAAAAGGTTTGATTTGAAAATCCAACTAGTTCCCTGCAACAGAGCAGAATGTCTAATCAACTGGAATCTGTGCTAAAGAGCGGACTGTCTGGCAATATTTTGACTGGAGTCATCCGATCTCACTTCAGCGTTCATTTCGAGCCATTCTATGGTTACTTCAAACTTTTAGAAAATTCCAAAAATGAGTTATGTTAAACAATTTATAGAGATCCGAGGGAATTTGTATTCCTTATTCAGAGGATCTCGCTGGCTGTTTTACGCGGGAATTGTCTTTCAATCCTGCGAGCCAGTTCATAGTAGCTAGATTTTTTTTTACGATTTCTCGTTTAATAATTAATCTATCATTTAATGGTCAAATGGAGATATCGATGGGGAATATTGGCTGTATTGAATTTATACAAGGTGTCACTCCTCAGAAAGGCAATGAATGATGGGTTGTTTGTTACACACGAAATGCTGAGCCTGTTCTTGTAAAGGTTAATTCATAATATTAGTGTTCACTATCATGTCCTTTTTCTACGCCTTGCCAGTCTTTGTCAACATTTTTCTAACGAGATACAAGACTCTTGGAATCGAAAAGTGGACATGTTCAGGGCATACATTCTGAGATATCGAGCTTGCTTTATTTTTGAGTGTTGGATTGATTTGTAGGTGACCTGCTATCTTATATTTGAGGGGTTTCTGCGTGAACCACATTTTAAACACACCACCAAAAAAAATGTTTGCCAAAAGGTACTGCGAGTCACTCCCAGTCCTTCCACACAGCTCGACTAAATATTCCACCATGACTGTCAGTATATCCCAGACTGAGGTCGAACTACTGAGGAGAAAACAGACTTTTCTTCTAAAAAGTCGCTTTAGTCTCATTTTTATATTTTGGCAAAGGTTGAAAGTAATGGTTATGTCTGAGGAGGAAAGACAGGACCGCTCAGTTGGATGTCGCACTCGACATGTTGAAGGAGGCAGTTCAGATAATTAAAGACATCCCTCTGTAATATCGGTCTCTTGATGTAACGTGGTCTGTTTACTGTGCCTAGTGTACTGTGCTTGTCCATGTGATGTCCTTTCTGATCACTGATGTTGTGCGCGTGGCTAATAAAGAATTCACACGAGGATCTACGAGAGACTGCCTGAGGTGGTTGAAAGGAAGAAGGAGTTGGTTCGGTCTGAGTTCTACTCTCGAAACAGACAGCAAGTTCAACTGTTCAATCAGGCATGTTTGGGATTGATCTTTTAGTTTGTTAGAAGATACTGGCAAGGCTGTTTTCCAGGGGTCACAAATATTGTCCGAATTCACGAAATAAATATGTTTTGATGAAGAAAAGTGAAGTGTCGTAATTTTTTCGCTTTTTTGTTTATTTTTGGTTATTTAATTGTGCATTTAATGGTTTTTTGGCTAGTTTGTGTGTGGTGATTTTGCAGTTGGCTCATCTGTTTTTTTATTTGTCTGAATTTATTTTTATTTTATTGAACCAGAAAACCACCGTAATAGCCAAAAGAAAGAAGAATTCAGGTGATCCCAGCCTCCCTCCCTCATTTGTCTGAATAACACAAAATGACACGATCGGTCCTGAAAAGACCCCTAAAATGAACATTTAACATTTTTAAAACAAAATGAATTAATTAAGTTAATATTATTTGGTATAAAAACCAACCATTGTACCAAAGAGGATCTATAATATTGGACAGCATTGACGACTTGTTAATTCTGAACGACCGGAACAAACATGCACGAACTCCTTCCAGAAATGGTGACTTCCAAACGTCACCTGATATAACTCTAGCTGCCCTATCCATTGCCCAAACAATCACGTGGGACGTTATTTATGATTTACATACAGATCATAATCCAATACTCTTGAAAGTCCAAGGAGAACACAAGATGAATAGAACTTGTAATACTTTTATCAACTTCTCACGTGCGAATTGGCTTGGGTACACGTATTTTATTGAAGACTCTTTAATATCTTTCCGGGTAGAGAACTTTTTCTGCATGAGCAAATAAGCATAAATAGAAACAAATTGGACAACCGCTACACGCCCATACTGCTAAAAATATATATCTTAGCAAAGACAAAGAATATATTATCAGTAAAATAAGCGATAAAGATGTTAAACGAATGGAAATGATTTTGTCGTCTTATATTCTTGTGAATTGACTTGTGATTATTTATTTAGATTGTTCTGCAATACCAACATTCATTTTTGCCTCAATACTTGGGAGTATATAGCTATAAGGTTTTATTTTGAGCTTAAAGGCTTGAAAGTCACCTTTAGAGTATTTTTCTGTGAGAAATAACATTTTTTCCCCACGGAATCACATCGACAAGGAATATAAAGTGAACCTGACCAATCCTGAAAAAATCTTTTCTGACGAGTACAAAAACGGGCTATTTTTGAAAGAAAGTTGCCGAAATCTATTTTTTAAAACTCTGGAGCGAGACACAGAGGTATTTACATGCTCATATTTGCAGTTCCTCGCTAGTTTTGACATTGCTGGTTATAGTTTGCTTATTGGAATTAAAAAGTCTGACGTGAGTGAGGTTAATTTAATTATTAAGTTTAGTTTGACAAGTCGAAACTGAATTTTATGAACATTGGGAATTCTCCAATACCAGCATGGACAGAATCTGGAGTCAAGTTTATATTTTTTGCAGATTGGATGATATTCTTGGTTGTCGGGAAAAATTTAGTTGTATCTTGAACCCAAAAACTAAAAAAAGCATTGTATATAAAGATAAATTGAACACATATTTGAAATCAATTTTTAAAATATATAAAGCAGAATAATATTACAATTTGACCCAATAATTTTTTGTTCCACATCAAATATACTTTTCAAAATATTCTAAAAAAATAGTTATCAGTAGATTTTGGTTTTGATATTATTACACCGGAGGTCTCTTATAGACGTAATTAAGATTTTAAAATTGATCCACTCTTTGAGATTGGAGTGGTTTTTTTCGTTTTTTGAAGATGGGAAGGGGTAATAAAAAGACAATCTGAAGTGATGCAAAAATTTTTGGTTATCAATGTGGGAAATTTTGGAATTCGCGGTTTTCTAAAGTTTGATAAGAATTAAGAAAATTTATGTTTATTGAATAAATCAACAGTTTATAAAATAATTTAATTCCTCCGGAAATTAAGAGATTTGGGGATAAAGCAACAAAGAATAATAATTAAGAGGATGAAAAACGCGATTGAAGTAAAGGCAATCAATGATCCAACAACCTTGCCAATCCCAACATTAATTGATATAGCAGCAGCATATATACTGTCAAATGTAATCGTAGACAACGCCCTAAACTCAAAAATCATAAAACTCACCGAAACACACAGGACAGTGACAAACTAATTCCGTTGATGCTCCCCACGCAATCCATTTTCACGGAATTATTAACTAGCAACCCCACACAGCTGCTGTTAATATTCCCACATATTTTAACGAAAATGTACAACACATAGAGCAGGACATATCCCCCCACTGTGTATTCCTTTTCCCACAGTATATATGTCACTGGAAAGGCCAGAACTAAGGGAAACAAAATCAAATGACTTGTTTTTATCGACTAAAAATAGTTTCACTGCCAAACCTGAATAACGCTTATTTTATGAATAAGTTGAGTAAAGACGAATATATAAATTACGACAGAAGGCAAAGAGGAGTACAGTCTGTACCAAAACATTATAATACTCGTAAATTTAGTTAAAATATAACTCTATTTTCACAAATATCCATTTTTATGACTTAATTTTTTACATCCAAATTCAAATTTACTTTCTTTAACTATTTAAAAAATTATTTGATTTTACGAGATCACTGGTTGGGGTGATACAAATTGTCATGTACCATAACATTATAATAATTTTTGTCATGTACCATAACATTATAATAATTTTTATATTTTTCATACAAAAACAAATTTATTTTAAATTTAACACGTTATTATTTAATTGACATGGGACGAAAAAGCGACTAAGGAACGTGCCAATGTCCCGACTGCTTAATCCCAGTCCCCCTGAACACGTTGAAGGCAATCAATCAACCGGAAGAGTTCGTGGTGGACAGGAAAATGATGAGAAGCTCGTCCACCCCGATTGAGGCCAGTGAATAGACCATGTAAATTACAAGCGAAATTGCAGTTTTTTTGGATCTAAAATAGCAGTTTTATAACAACTTAAATATTATAGCCATGGCTTCACACGTGGACATGTGGGTCTCGTTTTGATGACTAACTTTTTTTTGATTACTAAACTTTATTAACAAACCACGCCGAAAAGATCAAAATATTCTTCGCTCGCGGAGCGTTACGGCAATCGCCCTGGAGATCGCTGGAGCTGCGGGAAAAGAGACTGACTCGTTCCTTAAAGAGATCGGGCAGTCCATTGGGAGGAGACTCAAGGACACGAGAGAGGGTCTCTGGTTCCGCCAGCGCATCGGTCTGGCCATTGTTTGGGGCAACGCACACTGCGTCCTTGCCGCTGGTTTAATTTTTTCGTTTGATATAAATGAGTCATGATTTTTTTCAAATATTTTAAAATTAACTTGGAAATCCCATATTGAATTTGGAAAATCCCACTTTGAACTTAGAAATCCCATATTGAACTTGGAAATCCCACTTTGAACTTGGAAATCCCATATTGAACTTGGAAAGGTATGGATGAACGCAAATTTGAGCTCAATACAAGGATGAACACAAGTGATATTTATGAATATACCAACGTGTTAAATTGATAAAAATGTTTCGAATGGTAGCTTTGAATTTTCTAATTTCGTCTTAGAATGAGATAAGTAGGACAACTGTGGTGGCCCTATCCTATTTTGGAGGGGTTGTTCTTGCTGCAGATAGCAGAACAACCCAAAATCCGAATACTCCGAACGAAACCTGTAATAAATTGTTGAACTAACAAATTAGATAACAACAGTAAAAAGAAAATATTTCGAATTACGATCAACTCGATTGTAGGGTTCTCGGGGAACATGTATGTTTGTGAAATATTGTTGGATGCATGTCGTTCTAAATATTTTTCTGATTAATTTGTTATTTAGATTCGCCCATCATGTCGAACCATGGAATTTAGCAATGTTCATTAAAGGAATTTTGGCAAACTTCCAATTCTATTGTCGGTATATTTTATTTTTTTTATATTTTTAGGGCGTGGTTCTTGTATGCATTTATAACGGTAGAATCTACACACTTAGGATTGATTCCTTTACATTTGTAGACAAATTAAATTTCCCGGAGAGGATATTCAGACAGTATTTTTGTATAATTATTGGCAGTTACCCCAGAGGATTTATAACGCAAAGTGAGGCGATTAAAGTAGCCCACGATGCAATAAATTATGCTGCGCAAAAGGACCGATTCATGGGAGGATTTTCCCAAAGTATATTTTAATAAATAATATCTTAGTTTACACAATATCTTCATCTGGGATTAGTTTAGTGGGGGTAACCCGACTAAACTAATTGAAAACAAAAGATTTTCCAAACAATTCTGCGGGATTCTCGGGAGATGTGAAGCTAATACACGAATTAATGTATTATCAATATAAAATACACCCAGTGTTATTTACATCTGGAGTACAGTAAAAAATATGAGAGAAAAATCAATCAAGGTTGTGTACTTCCTCGACAACAAGCATTTTTATTGATTTTCGTGGATCACGTTATAGCCAGAAAGTAGAGACGCCAAAAAAAGACAGATCAAATACTTAATTTTTCTGGATGTCTGCTATTGATTGATTTTAGTTTTATTTGATTCTTTTTTGATTCCTCGTTATTTTTAATAAATTTCTTGTTAATAGATAAATCAGAATAAAAATAGAGTAAAAAAATTCAAATAGATATAAAAAAATCATTATAAAAATGTCAAAATAATAAGAGATTGACTTTTAAGGAATAAAATCAAAAAAATGATGAAAATGATAAAATTTCAAATTCTGTAATCAGGAAATGAAAGTTCATAAAGATTTATTCCTTACAAATCAAATTAAATAAGAATGTAGAAAAGTACACATAAAATACCAACAAACTAAGTCAACCACATGTATCAACGTGTTAATATTTATTAGGCTTATCTTTAAAAATAGGTTAACCATTTGTGTAATGATTTTAATTTTAATAAATATAAATTTTATTTATATTTTCGAGAAGCTTCTCCTACCAATGTTAGTGAGAAATTGAATCACAACCTAGCCGACGATTCCTGAGGTCTCTATAAACTTGGAACTCTGTCTCTGGATTGTCAATTTTATAAAGAACCATACCTTTACCTACGACCTGAGTATCACAAAAGAGCATTCTTAAAATAAGTTGATGACCAGAAATTATTTTAAAAAAGTTGATGACATTTCATAAAACGATCAAGCCACCTTACTGGAAGCTTTAAAATCGGATAAATATACAATTTAGACTGTCCTTAGTAAAATTTAAAATCAAGAGCCGCAGAATGTATCCCGAATGCCTTTGGGATCTTTACAAGAATATATCTTCACTGACTAATTGAGGGTACATATAGTGGAAAATCCGTAGTTCTCGGCGCTCTGATGTGGGGATTTTAGCCTAAGCGAGTTCTTGATAACTGCAAACATTTTACTGATTTAACTCATCAATTGAAATTTCCTGAACTTTATTAATGTCCCTAGCATATTGAAGACAAATTCCTAAACTCATACTCATATTGTAAAAAATTTTGTGATCTGCAAAGACGGGTGCTACATCTCTTATAGGCCATATAATATCCCGAAATTTTTAAGACTGTTAAGGATTCGCTCTAATCAGAATCCAATCCGACACGGAATCAAACGATTAACACTGAATCCTTATAAAATATACACATATCTTTACTTTAAAGTGATTAAATCTCCATTTCTAATTCAGCAGGTAAGAAAAAAACTAAAAATCAACGGAAAAGCATGCGTCTTTATTTAAACAGATAAAAATGCTTGTTTTTTTGCAAGAAAACGCATTTTCTCCACTTAATTATAAGAAATCGCCAACAGCTTTTTCTTCTACAACTTTCCGGACTTCTTTTGACCCCAATCTCTGAATCGGAGTACTCACAAGACCCAGTAAAGAGCATTCTCTAGAAAACCCACACTCAAATCTACAATTGCTTCTATTTGACTGGTCGTTGTATAAACTGTAATTACCTTATTTGGTTCTTATTTCGTTCATTCGGTCTTTTGGATTACATGGAATCTACAAGCGATTAATTTTTTAATTTCTAAAATATACAACATTAATTAATTTTGTAGCATATGATGTCTCGATGTGGCGACCAGTAGGACAACCTATAATTAGTCTATGCAAGTCTCTGCCCCCAAACACTGTGATTTTTGACGGACGGTGATCACACTCGTTTATTTGTAGGGTCAATTTCGAGATTACCACGGCTTCTGTTCAAATAGGGAATAAAAGAATGGACCACTTTGCTGCAAACTTGCCAGTCTCAACTCCCTCCAATCGACCTCAGATGACTGACACAGTCTCACTCATCCAAGAAGCGTTTTCACAACTTGTACTTCTCAAATTTTACTAGATGGGCAAACTGGATGGCTGGGGAGACTTTGTTGAATTCTGTTTTAACCATTCCTGGACTTTTAGAACAGCCGACTGTCCATTCCAGTCTTTTCCTCCATTTTTTGAACGTTTATAAGTCGATTGTGTCATTTCTATGTAATCTGGCGACAGTGGTGAATTATACGAATATTGTCTCCCTTCTTTTTATATTTTAGGATGTATTGCCCGACCATTTGCTTTGGTCACCACAAGAGAACAGTCTCCATTATTCACTCGAGTTTATTGGAGAATATATTCGCGAATCGGGAAACAGCGAGGTGAGTTTTTTTTGCATATTTGAGGACGAGGGACAACTCTTTCTTTTCAATTCACTTTCAGTTGTGAAAGATTTGGCCTTATTCGCAGGCCAAACTAATAAAGTCTAAGTTCTGTGCCAATCAGACAGATTGACTTGTTATACTTTGAATCGCCAGCATTCGAAAAAATAGTCAAGTCGATCACTGACAGTCTTCTCCTGCTGGTCGGGAATGAGGGAACTAAGGGTCACTATTTCGTGTTGTATCGGAGTTGTGATTTACACGGATTATTGATTCTTCCCAACTCGGATACGACGGCTCTTCATTCTTTTTGGTGGCTGACTGTATTATAAATCTGATTAATGCATGGTCTTCCAAAATGTCGCTTTAGTCTCATTTTTGTATATTTTGCCAAAGGTTGGAAGTAATGGTTATGTCAACAGAACAGAATGTCTGAGGAGGAAAGACAGGACCGCTCAGTTGGATGTCGCACTCGACATGTTGAAGGAGGCAGTTCAGATAATTAAAGACATCCCTCGGTAATATCGGTCTCTTGATGTAACGTGGTCTGTTTACTGTGCCTAGTGTACTGTGCTTGTCCATGTGATGTCCTTTCTGATCACTAATCTTGTGCGCGTGGCTAATAAAGAAGCGAGGCCGAATATAATCCTCGTGTATGATGCTTAGAATGTCGAGTTGGGAACAGGACTGGTCTTATTTGTAAAACTTGGACTTGTTGATACTACTTAATTGTCTTTTTATTTATTCAAGAATCAAGAATGTGACCCTCCTCTAAAATCCCAAAAGTGACGACAAAGAATTTGAACTTTGAATATCCGCGTGTCCGTGTCTGAATATAAACCAAAACAACCTCGAATTGGTCGAAAATGTCTCGATGGAAGTGATAGGCATGGAGGAATATTCGACTCAATCTCCTGTATGCCGAGTCAATTTTCCTGACCGACTGAACCACCGGAGATTGGTCCCCGAAAATGAGAGGATTAGTCAGAAATGAACTCGTGGAGGAAAGCGTGTGAATGCAATAGTCGATGGCCGAACACAAACCAATAATAGCACGAGACTTACTTTCCGTGTCACTTGGTGTGCAGAACAACGGAAATAGCACTTGGAGGGGGAAATCATTTCAGGGCAGGTGGAAGAAGAACATTCCTCCATGAGCAGGGTAGTGAGATCGCCGAGTGAAATCATGAATTGTCTAAAATATAGAAATAAAAGGACTTTAAATTCGCATACTTCCAGGAACCCAAGTCACAAACAGCAGGAATTTGGTATTGTAGGGCAATGTCTTGATAGTTTGACCTGCAAAGTAGAATCTGATGTGCATTCATTTCTGGACATTCATTTTCCATCCATGAGTTCCAGTACTATTAACTGAGTTAGTATTTCTCTACTTTTCTGCACGTTCCTGTATAGTTCTGGGCCTTCTTCACCTGACACATAAGACTAACACTCAATTATATTTTATTTATTAAATAAATAGTCATCAAACAGAAAAGTGGTTGGGTTAAATTTACCAATTTTTGAAGAGACTTTTCGTAAATAAATGGCCTATGCTTAGCACCTCTTAAAAGAACTGCCTGAGATGAAAGAGATATTTCTCTTTGATCCCTCTTGGGGAATGGCTGACAACATAAGACAGTTACATCAATCCTGCCATATTTTGCACAATTTGTAGAGGCAGTGAAGAAAACCTCTCTATTTATGAGCTTAGAGGAGTGAAAAAATTGCTTCTTAGATAGCCTCTGGGAGGACGAGTTGAGAACTTTAATAATGTAAGAAATAGAGTCAAAGGCTTATCCTTTGGTACGTATTTTCGGTGTAAGATGTCAAAGCCTGAGGACGTTTTAGACCAAAGATGGAAAAACTGATTTGTTGGGAATACTCAATGATTCAATGAGCAATTGAACAGTTTACTTATTCTTTCCTAAAATAGATAATTTTATGTCCAACTTATAGATGAGTAAGATGGTCCCCACTGAGGTTAGAATTTTTCTGGAAAGGAATTTGGATTCCATCCAAAAATTAGTTAACAACCTGAAGGAATTTTCCAAGGAGTAGACAAAGTGTTTGGGAAGGTTTTTTAATCCAGTTTGTTTCAACTGTGATGGACAGGTAGATATAAACCAGTGGTTCTCAACGGTGGGCGATTCGCCCCCTAGGGGCGATTTTTTCTGCCAGGGGGGCGATGGCTGATTGCTAATATTTGAAAAATTAAAATTTTATGTTAGAAGTCGATAATCTTTGAAAAAATAAAGATTTATAATCGAGTCTAATAATATTTATTAATATACGATATTTTTATTATATTTTTTAAATTTCTAAGCGTGATTTCTAGTTATCTTTATGGGTCGTGTTCAAAAAAAAGTCAGAATGTATAAAGATGAATATATTTCTCTTGGATTTATTAAGATCCTAATAAACCACTTTGTCTTCAATGTGGTACAATTTTTTCGAATGAGGCAATGAAACCGTCTCGTTTGATTGAACATTTAAAGCGAAAACATCATAATTCAATTGGAAAAAAGCCAGACTTTTTTCAGAATTAAAAAAGAATTTTGAAAATAAAAACACCTTACCGTCAATATCTCAAAATGTCTCTGGATTATCTTATTCATATAAAGTTGCAGAGATAATCGCAAAAACTGGTTGCATTATTATTTTAATTTATAGGTAATGCCCATTCGATTGCAGAAAATGTCATCCGTCCTTGTTTAAATTTATTTATAAACGATATCTTACAAAAAGATTCTTCAAATATTATGAAGACTATTCCATTAAGCAACGACACTATACGAAGAAGAATCGTGCGCAACTGATGGCGCAATGGCTATGGTTGGAAAATATCATGATTAATCCTTGGTTGCCCATTCATTATGATTCTGATGATGAATGTCAAGAAGAATTAATAGAACTAAAAAACGACGAAGAACTGAAAATAAAATTTAAAAATGAAAACCTGACACAATTCTGGGGAGAAAAATCTATAAAAATGAAATTCCCGAAATTATTGGAAAAAATGATGCCAATAATATTATGTTTTCCTACGTCATACTGCGTAGAGAGAGGATTCAGCACTCTGCTCTGAATAGTATGATCGGAAAAAAAGAAACAAACTAAATATAGAAGAAAGAGGCGACATTAGAATTACACTTACGAAAAGAAGTACAAATTTTGAAAAACTTGTCAATCTTCATCAACCACAAGGATCTCATTAAAACTCTTATTTTTTAAATAAAAATTTTTACTAATGAAATAAGGGGGCGATATAAAAATTGGAGGAGCGAAAAAAATTCCAAGGGGGCGATACAAAAATAAAGGTTGAGAACCACTGATATAAACTATGGACACTTAAATGAAATTTAACAAAATTGTGAATTGGGAAATTTAAATTTGGCTAACTTGAGAAATGGGCAGATCATAAACAGAACAAGTCTTTAATGTGTCACGCGACACCTATGGGCAGCCTGTTACATTAACCTTGAACTAAGATTTACTTCAATTAATTTTATTTTATTACAATTACAAAAAATAAAATTCTGATAAGTTTTTTTTCGAATTGTTATTAAATTTTTAAATAGATTTATTGGCAGATAGCCAGAGTATTGCCTCTGACTATGGCTATAGATATTCTTTCGATTAAATACCGGTGCTCACACGGGTCGCCGGTAACCCTTTCGATTAATGAGGCAATGCGCTGGAGTAGGGTCCGAGTAGAAGGCCCCTGTATTCCTGACGTCTCAACGGGGCTCCAGGATTCTCGATGCATAATTTGATATTCTGATTGGAAAAGGAGTTCACACACGTGACGTCCCAAACCAGACACTTTCCCCTCTGAAATGGAAATGTGGTCATCCCATCGGGTCTTCTGCCGTCTTCTACGAAAATCCCCGCAGATTCCAATTGTGTGTGGAATCCAGCAGTTCGAAGAGATCGACAGATGATCTGGTTCAGTTCGGAATGCCGTGAAGAACGTCCAATTCCGTTTCGACATGAGAGGGAGTGATATCCAAACAAGTCAGTCCACACGCCGCACCGGCATTGGTGTTTTTCATAAACGCGTAGACCGAGGCGCAGACAAACTCCAATTCTTACGGCTTCATCATTAAGAAGGCAGCCAGTTGTATTACAAGGGTTACAGTTTAGCCACGCGCCGCTTAGAGGCTGGCTGCCCGCTTGTAAACAAGCCAACCTTCTCTGGTCCATGGTTTCCTTTAGGCATGAAAACGTATTGGCTTGGACTTTCGACGTCCACTCCGATTGGCAGGTCACATCAGATGGCAATCCCAGCTTTTCCCATACGGCGACGCAATCATCCACAGCAAATAAATTCCTCTGTTCGTTTATTTGAGAAAGAACAGTGTCGATCATATCTCTGGACGAGAGTACTGAGGAAAAATATGCGCCGTGCGCTGAATCTGCCGGGGTGATCAAGCCGATCCCTCCCAGGGAATTTGGAAGAGTCGCCTGTCTCCACGACTGCGTATCGAAGCTGACGTTGAGGATGTCCTCAGTGCAAGCTCTCATATGCTCGGAATAGTCTTCGAGAAGATCTGTTTCCTGATAGCATTGGGCCGTCCTCAAAAGGTATGTTAACTTCGGAATAGATAGACAGTTCCTCATTAAAAAGAGCCCAATGTGGCTGGCTATCCACACAACGTAATTTTTCAGAGAGAAGGGAAAATTCCGAAATTTTAGCCTTCATAACAGCTTTGATACCACTTTCCAAAATAGGAGATCCAAGAAAAATCAAGTCCTCTTTGAGGGGGAAGGTGCATCCAGGTAGCAGTTTGTCGAATTCGGTCATCCACTTACGAAAGAAAAGTTCGTCCGTGTTGACATTCACAATTTTGCATTTGCCGCAGTTGAATTCAAGCCCAAGCGCTCCAAAATTAAAAACAAGAGACTTCAGCGTTTCCAAGATGCCTTCGGGGGTTCCTCCAATTACTCCATCATCCAAATATCACATGTTAAGATCATTTTTACACGATCTCGTTGTTTGGTGAATTGCGAGGGAGAATAAAAGAGGACCTAGAGCAAGGGTGTCAAACATGCGGCCCGCGGGCCGCATGTGGCCCTCGAAAGACATAGGTGCGGCCCTCAGCGTACTTTGCCAAACATAAGTGCGGTCTGATTTAATGGCTATAAAATGCAAAAAATTATTTTTTATTTTTTTACATTTAATTAAAATTTTTAATTGTATTTTTAAATCGTGTTTGTTAATGCCACGTGCTTCTTCTGGAATAGAAAAGAAACGCACCTTGAAAGATGAACGGAGACTGTTTCAAGATAAATGGGAACTTCTCTATTTTTGCACAATGATTGATGGAAAAATACATTTTTTGATATGTAACAAGTTTATCGCTATACCGAAAGAATACAACCTAAAGAGGCATTATCAATCTAATCATCTATCATACAATTATTTCGAAGGTATTAAGTTGCTTATTAACCAAGAAGGTCCAATGCGTGTTTCAAAGCTAAATGAATTGCGAAAAAATTTATCTGCGTTACAAACTTATTTCACAAAAAATCATAATCGAAGTACTGCATTAGTCACTGGAAGCTATGAAATCAGTAGAATGCTTGCAGTAAATGGAAAATCATATAGTGATGGTGATTTCATCAAGCAATGCCTTGTAAAAACAGCGAATATTATTTGTCCAGACGACGCCCACTTGTTTAAAGATATTTCATTAACAAGAAACACTGTTGCCGAACACATTAATGAAATGGCATTGAATTTGAAACACCAATTAAAATCTGATTTGTTAAAATTCGAATATTTTTCAATTGCAATCGATGAAACAGTCGACATCGTTGGAATTGCACAATTAGCAATCTTTTTTAGAGCGTGTGATTCAGATTTTAATATTTATGAAGAATTTCTCGAACTAGTACCAATGCACGATACTACTACAAGTAAAGATATCTTTATAAAACTACTACAAATTCTCTTTGAATATGGGTTTGATTTGAAGAAGCTTGTATGTTTATGTACTGATGGTGCTCCTAATATGGTTGGACGACTGCTGGCGTTGCCGCTAAATTTCGAGCTGAAATAGAAAAGGTAAATCCCAGGTCATCATTTGCTCATTTTCATTGTATTATTCATCAGCAATATTTGTGCTCAAAGATATTAAAAATGGAAAATACCATTAGTTTGGTCACGAAAACAGAAAACTATATCAGAGGTCATCCACTCAACCACCGGCAGTTTAGTAAACTGCTGACAGATATTAATAATCAGTTCAGCGACATTTTTTTTTATACTCCAGTCCGCTGGTTATCACTTCACAAAGTTGTTAAAAGATTTTATTTGTTGAGATCGGAAATAATTTTATTTATGGAGATGAAAGGGCAAAATAAATGCGGCCCTCGAAGCGAAATTGTTACAAAATGCGGCCCTCAAAGCGAAATGAGTTTGACACCCCTGACCTAGAGGGTCACCTTGTTGAACTCCATTGGCAGAATCAAGTATTGTTGTTCCGAAACAAGCGCGGAAGGCTTGGAGTATGCCAAATTGACAATCGGTAGGATGTGCGGAATTTCTTTGGCGCAAGCTTCAAGAATACAGTCTCTTCTAACAGAATTGAATGCATTCTTTAGGTCGATCTTGGCCAGAATTTGTTGAGAATCCGTGGAAGAAAAAACAAACTCACGTAGAGCGTGGACCCCGGCCTCAGCGCCTCCTCGGACACCAACTCCGAGCTGTGTTGGTACGAAGTACGATAGAAGTTCCCCAGAGCCTGCCTTGCTTGCTATCTTGGAAGCAATCCTCCGGAAAATGTTTCCGACAGCAATGAGGCGAACTCCGCCTTCTTTAGGGCCGTCAAACATGAGGAGAAGATCAGTTCACGGGCAAAAGAGCATAAGTCGCCGGACAGAATCTTGTTAGAGAGTTAGACGATCTTTTCGAGCAAGGTAGTATTGTTTTCCCCTGAGAGCCGACATATCAAATCAAATTTAAAAATAAGACCTCAACCTCATTTGATAATTTATTAGAAAATATATTTATTAGAACAGGGGTTCTCAACCGTGGTCCCCAGAAAATTTTTAGTGGTCCCCAGGAATTTTCGAAAAATAAAAATATATTAAAGTTAAAACTAATTGTACAATTAAGTATAAATCAAAAACATTGAAATTAATCAAGCGGTTCTCAATCGTGGTCCCCAGAAAATTTTTAGTGGTCCCCAGGAATTTTCGAAAAATAACAATATATTAAATTTAAAACTAATTGTACAATTAAGTATAAATCAAAAACATTGAAATTAATCTGATTTGATTAGCGTGGTTTATCATTCTAGTTATGGTTAACAAGAATCGTCGTCTTTGGTCGGATTCTTACGTACAATTTGGATTCACTAAATTCATGATGATTATTTTCCGGTAATCTCCAAATTTAGCCATACTATAAACCACAAGAGAATAAATTATTTAAAATTTTATTAAAATAATTCCTTGTTAGAAATAAATAATTAATATGAATAAATTAAAGAAAACACACATCGTCAATAAACTAACAAATGAACCAACCACCTACCCTTTCAACCATTGTTTTTCGCCAAACTTCTCATATAATTAAAAAAAATACCTCAAAAACGTAGAATGCAATGGCCAACATTGACTAATTTTAAATGGGATTGTCTATTGTTGATGCGGATGCAATTTCTGCTCCTAAAAGTTTACAAATACGATTTTTTGGCTTGATTTTTATTCTTAAAAAATATGAAAATCCAGACAATCCAATAGACAAATCCATTAAAATTAACTTAAATTAATAAAAAATGAAAAAATAATTAAAATCTATTGCTTATACGTCGAGATTTATAGTATGGCTAAATTTGGAGATTACCCTCAATTTTCAGCAGAGCTTGATTGAACTTCAATGTAATCAGTCTGCTCAGATTATTTTCAAATGTACATCATTATTAGATTTTTGGTATTCTCATTAATAATTACTTTTTATTGTTAGGTGTCAGATAGCGAAAGAATTGGGGAATTCTTGAGTAAAACTGCATTGGAATCAATACTTGCATTCCCCACTACTTATCACTGTGAAATGGCGATGTCGTGTCTGACTTTTCTAAAAACAAAATATAGAAATAGACTACGGGTACAAGATGATATGCGAGTAGCTTTGTCGAACATAGAGCCTGATATAAGTAAATTATTCTGAGCAAACAAGATCAGAAATCTCACTAAATTACTATTAAATTTTCTGTTATTTTCATAATGTTCATGTTATTTTTATAATAAACCTGGCCCTGACGAGGCCAAAAATTGTGCGCTAATACCAAAAAATGTTTTTTTTATTTAAGGAGGTCCCCACAAAATTTTATAGTGCAAAAGTGGTCCCCAGTCTAAAAAAGGTTGAGAACCGCTGTATTAGAATGTATAACTAAAAGAAGGTCAAGATTTTTGAACATTAAATTATTTTGATTTAAAATTAATATAAATAAATTAATTGTAGTTTGTATTATCGTCGCTCTGCCCTCGCTGCCTGGACCGCCTCAGGTCTTGCCTTCCCTGTGGAGGATCACTTGCAGAGGAGTTGGGACTCCATCCGCTGCAAAGAAGTAGTAAAGTCCCTTAAAGGAAGCGCCGATTAAGTTAAACTCGCCTCGTTGAATGCAGCCTGTCACCCGCATTCTCCGCTTATCCTCTGCCTCCTCCTGTTTGGCGATTCCTTATCGTCTCATCGACCGGAGTGCAACAGGGAGATCCCCTGGGGCTTTTCCTCTTTGCTATGTGTGTCAAATCCGTCGCTCGTTCTGTCCGCTCTCCGGTAAATATCTGGTACTTGGACGACGCGACGATTTGTGGACCTCCCCGCTCTGTCTTAGCCGACCTGCGGAGCATTATCCCGGCCCTTTCATCCATCGGTCTCTCGATAAACTCAAGCAAGTCCGAAGTCCTAAATCTGAATATTCCTTCCGATTTTTTTGCCGAAATTGATTAAAATATTGTAACATCAATCAAAAATCGACAAAATTCGGTTGAAAGCGGCAAACCTGCTAAATACTTTTTCCGATAAAGAGATTATCCCAAAAGCCTGGAACAACATCATAAAGTCATCTGCAATCCACCTACGAGAGGTTCGTCCTGAAAATCCCCGTCCGTACCGAAAATGCGTCGGGACAACGGCGGAATATCGGGAGAGGCTGCGCGAACTGCTGAGGGAGGCTGGGATCACCTGAATTCTTTCTTTTGGCTATGATGATGGTTTTCTGGTTCAATAAATAAAATAAATTGTAGTTTGTTGTTGGTCATCATGAATCTCATCCTTTTAATCATATGAATGAATGTTTGCTTTGTTAATAATATGTGACATGGTTTGCGCGATACCTATGGGCCGCGCGATACCTGAGTGACCTTGAAATGTACAATTATGACATTGATGGGATTAAATTATAAATCTTTTAATTAGACCGCGACTCATTCTTATCATTTAATAATTTACTAAATTAGCTAAAGACTCTCTCATTTTGACAAAAAATTATATTTGTAGGAATTTATTATCAGAAATTAATTTTTTGGTGGAAAACCTAAATTTCTTGAGTATTTCTAGCGTGCAAGTATATTTTGCAGCAATGTCCTCGTACAAAGGTTATGTAAAGAATAGTTTGGAATATCAAATTTTAAAAGATGTTTTACAGGATAAATTTCCTGAACATCTTACAAAGCAAAAAAAATATAGACTAGTTAAGAAAATTGAAAATTTTACTGTAATTAATGAAAGGTATCATACAAATTGTAAATGTATAGATTGTATCTTAAATGTGCGAATTCAGATCACAAGCTAGTGATTTGTCTAGACCAGGGGTTCTCAACCTTTTTAGCTCAAGGGCCAAATCGATAATTAAGATTAGCTTCGCGGGCCGCACAAAAAATATTTTATATATTTTTATATTTTCCATTTTACTAAATATATTCGCATAAATATGTAGATTCATATATGCATTGTGTGCTATATTTTTGAATTTGTCTTGAGGAATTAATTCGTAAAAATTAATAATGGACGCATTTTTTAATAATGCCGCCAGTTCTATATCATGTTGCAAACTAATGAGTTCTAGTTGAAACTTTGCAGGCGCATCCTTAATTTCCACGGTGAATGGAGTTACGAATATTTTCATTAAAGGAAGGAATTCTTTAAAATTCTAAAAATTAATTTATAATGTACTCCAAAACGTGCTTCAAATTGATTAATGAAATCACCAATTATGGATATGTTTAACCTTAAGAATGAATAATTAAATTTAAACATTATTAAAAAATTAAAAAAGTTAGTTACTCTAGAGGGGCCGCAAAAAAAATCCTGGGGGCCACATGCGGCCCCGGGGGCCGCATTTGAGAACCGCTGGTCTAGACAATGAACCCGAAATGGAGATCGTTGCTAAAAGTTTGCATGACTTCTTGCATGGAGGAGTTAACAAAATTGAATATGAATGTCGACAACGATATTTCACAGTTAAAAATGAGATTATTAGAAAAGTCATTCGAAACTGTGAAATTTGTAAATTTGCGCGACCCTTAAAAGTTTTAACTTTTTTAAATCCTAGATTGGAGATATAAATAACCATGTCTTTGCATCTTGCCCAAATGAAAGATTTCAGATAGATCTTATAGATCTGAAAAGTTTTTCTACCATAAATAAAAATTTTAAATGGATTTTAACGGCATTGACGTATATAGCAGTTAGTTTTTTTAACAATTTTTATAGATTTGCATTTGCGAGGCCGCTCTACACTAAGTCCTCAAATGAAGTTTGTGAAAACCTTATTTTTCTTAAATGGTCCGTGTCAATTTCTTCAGTCCGATAATGGGACTGAATTCAAGAATCGTGAAATGACCAATCTATGTGAGGAATTCAATATCAAACGAATTCACGGAAGGCCAAACAATCCCCGCTCACAAGGGATTGTCGAACGCTTCAACCAGTCAATTACAAGAAAAATGGCAAAAATGATCGACAATGATAATAAAAAGTGGCTGGAAAAATTAGAAAATGCAGTGTACAGTTATAACATTTCTGTCCACTCATCTTCTAATGAGAGCCCTTTTGAAAGATACGGGGAATAAGTGGAATAAATACAATATTTTATGGTTGTAATTATAAAATTATTCCTTAGATAATTCAGGTAATGATTTGTTGAGTCCTGATCAAGTCGATGATGCAAACAATTGTCCGAGTCCAATTGAAAATTCATGTAATTTGAATTTCTATATGTAGATGATTGTAATTATTCGTTTACAAGTCCGAAAAGATTGCGACTGAATAAGTTTGAATCTCCATATTATCCATCTGCAGAAATTATCAGTATTTTATCAAACAATCGCGTTGAGGTAGTTTAAACATTCAAATTTAATAGATAAAAATTCGATGAGCGAAATTTCGATTGTGCCAATGTCCAGACTTAAAAAATAATTAACAAGTTATTATTCTTTGAAGTTTAATATTAATTACAATATTGACATTAAGTTAAGCTGCAAGGTCACGTCAGGTATCGCGCGGCCCATAGGTATCACGCAACCATGTCACATAATATTTTTCTTAGTTCAATATATAGATTTTCAAAGAATTATCAATGGAATAAAAGCGGGAACCTATGAATATAAACCAGAAAGCCCGGAATTTCGAAATGTTTCAGCTCCTTTTAAAAAATTTCTGAAACTGCTTTCTGATCCGTCCCCCGCCGATGCGGTGCCCAGATGTTTTTGTCACATAACGCTTTTCACGATTAATCATGACTTATTGATTATTTTTGTATTAAAAAGTTAATGTTTGTTTGACTGGCAAGTTCATTTTCTCATTTTGACAGGTATTGGTTCTTTTAGAGTCTAAAAGATGACATTCTAAAAGATTCTCGAAATTGGCCATGAAATTTGTATGTAAAAAAAAGAAATTAAAGGAACAAAATCAAAAAATATCTCAAAAAATATAAATAAGTAAAAAGGAGATTAATAGAAAATAATCGAAAAATATCACAAACAGTATAAATAAGTAAAAAAGGAGATTAACAGAAAATAATCGAAAAATATCACAAACAGTATAAATAAGTAAAAAAGGAGATTAAAGGAATAAAATCGAAAAATATCACAAAAATGATGAACTTTCAAATAATTAAATCATTAAAAGAAAATACATCCTGATTTATTCCTTCTGAATCCAATTATAAAAAAATTAAAGTGTAGCAGATAATTAAGAGAGCACCACAAAGTAAATCAACAGCGTGCTCATACGTGGCATAATTTATTAGGCATTAGGTTTGCCATTAAGAAATTAAGATAATCTTGTATAGTAGTGTGAATAAATATAAGTTAAACTAATGTATGTAAAGCTAATGTATGTAGGTATGTAAAAAAAAGTTAAACTAATGTATGTAAAGCAGAAGAACTGATGGCGATCCAGTTTCCCCTCACTATTGCTTGGGACACGTTCTGGAGGAGCCATCTCGTCTCCAGAGGATTGTGTGTTCTCAGGATCTTGAGACGTCCAATACACTTGAGGAAGCGCAACGACTCCTTCCCAATCGATCCCAGGGTTTCGACGGCAACCGGCCGGAAAACGTAACGATCGGTGAGCCCATCATATTTCTTCTTCTTGATGTCCTCTGCTCTATCCGCAGCCCAGAAACTCCTATCAGCTTTCCGAAATCAGTCAATCATTCCTGCCAGAATCCCAAAATCAGCCAGACTTACCGTGGCTAAGTCCCTCTCGGTCTTGATCGACCAGGCACTGTTATCCAACGCTCTTGGAACCTGGTTCAAGTTATTCTGTTTCTTCCTTATCTGCCTTAATTCTACATCAATTCGCTCACGTGATGCCAAACACGTTTCTTCCGCTCAGCGGATCAAAGATCGCTGTTTATCCTTTATTCATTCGTGTGGACTGACGAGTTTGGATATCACTCCCTCTCATGTCGAAACGGAATTGGACGTTCCTCACGGCATTCCGAACTGAACCAGATCATCTGTCGATCTCTTCGAACTGCTGGATTCCACACACAATTGGAACCTGCAGGGATTTTCGTAGAGGACGGCAGAAGCCCCGATGGGATGACCACATTTCCATTTCAAAGGGGAAAGTGTCTGGTTTGGGACGTCACGTGTGTGAACTCCTTTTCCAATCAGAATATCAAATTATGTATCGAAAATCCGGGAGCCCCGTCTGAACGGGCTGAGAAGAGAAAGGCTAAGAAATACGCTGGAATTGGGAATGGCAGAGTGTTTGTCCCCCTGGCTGTTGAGACGTCAATCGAACGAATATCTATAGCCATAGTCAAAGGCAATACTCTGGCTATCTGCCAATGACGATTTTTCTTTTGACCTAATTTGAATAAAATAAAATGAAAGTGACTTGAAAAAGTATTAATACAGAGAATAGAATAGTATTTATTGACCGAAAAGAAAAACAAGGAAGAAATCATTAACGGGGAGATAAAAACAAGCCACCGAAGTGTCTCTTTCTATGCGTATCCCCAATTGTAGTCATAGTTGAAACAATTCTCCAAGACCATCCGGATCGTGGACACAGAGGATTCTTGTGAGTCTTTTAACCTTCCGTCAAGTTGTACTCCGTAAGCCAATTTCATAGCGAAACGTCTTGTCTTTTCCAGCTGTTCGATCAGGTAGTCACTCTCCTCCGTACCGTACCAGCCCTCGTAGCCATAAGTGAGGACTGGCTGCACACACGTTTTGTATACGTAGATGTACGTTTCCGGATCCAGATGGAACCTGGTTAAGCTTTGAGGATCCTCACACTCCTCTTTCTCTGATTTGCTATATGATCTGCGTACGAGCCACGACAGTTGATGGTTGCTCCCAGGTAATAAAGATTTTTTGCTTTTCGAGAGATCCATCACATAACTACTCATCGCATATGCACACGACTCCGCACAGCGACTTCCTCTCCGCAATCATGAAATGGTGCTCTTCTCCGGTGCTAGGGTCAAACCCTTCTCTATAGTCCACATCTTTGGCGTTGCAATGTATGATTTCAGTCGTCTCCAAGACTGCGATATCCTTTTTGAGGTATATTGTGTTAATTTTTTTAAATATTTTAATAAATAAATTAATTGTAGTTTGTTGTTGGTCATCATGAATCTCTTTGATCCTTTTAATCATATGGATGAATGTTTGCTTTGCTAATAATATTTTTCTTAGTTCAATATATAGATTTTCAAAGAATTACAAAGGGAATGTCACCGGCTGGATAATGCCCTGGGTTGGATAATGCCCACTCAACGTTATTTTAAAAAAATAAATATTTTTTCAAATTAATTTTGATTAGATTTTTTGATTTTCTTAATTATTTTAGTAATTTATCAGAGTTTTTTTTCAAATTAATCTACCGTGCAAATTTATTTTGGTTATCTAAGTTTTCCAATTTGAAAAAATAATAAGTATAATTGATCAAATCTATATTTTAGAAATGGTTTTACTCAACCTTACTAAAGATGAACTTGAAGTAATCAAAAATATTCAAATAGATGTTTTTTATATGGACCGATTGCAGATTTAGTGGATTTAAGAAGGTATGCTAGCCTTAATAGCGATAATGGATGGTTATTTCTTTTTGTATAAATTGTAGTTGGTTGTGGTTATAGACTCATTTTTTAAATTCGCAGTTGCCAGGCGGAAATCAGGGGAGGAAATTACTAGAAAATTAAAGAATATTTTTTACATGATTTGTCCCCCATTTATTCTAAAGACGGATAATGGGAAAGAATTTAAGAACAAATGTATGGAAACAATGTGTAATGATCTGAAAATCATACATATAAGTGGACGCCCTAAAGCACCATGGATTCAGGGTCATGTAGAAAGGTAAGTTATTTGTAAATTTATCTTTAGATTCAATCAATCGATCAAAAGGTGGATTAGCTCAACTAGTGCCTCAAATGGGTCTTTTGGAAGCTATAAAGACTTCTATCAAGAAATCGTTTATAAATATAACATGGCGAAGCATGAAACGACCAAGAGGACACCTTTCGAAATTTTTATGGTAGGAAATAATTTAATCCCGGAGGAAATAAGATTGGCGTTATTGTCATTCGATGAAAATGAAGCGGTTGAATCAAGTCAATCGGAGATAATTGGATCTGATTATTTCGAAAACGAGGACGATTGTTTGAATCAACAAAGTGTGTATGAAAGTCATGTTTTCGCCGGAGAAAAAATGGGAAAAAGGCGGAAATGGAAATTTAATGAAGATTTAGCCGTAGGAGAGAATGTCCTACTGAGGCATGATATTGATGCAAATCCAAATAATTTTTTATATAATAAAAATTCATGAATTTTTAATATTTGTTTTTAAATGGTAGACCTAAAAAACTGTATAATTATAATAAAAAGGTATGCTAGTCACGAATCCTAGTTAACCTAAAAAAAAAAAAAAAATTATAATAAAAAACGTTATTGATTCGGAAAAATTGGTGATGTCGGTTTTTGCCGACTCTTGGAAAAATTCATTCAATCAAAAAATTGATAAAAAATTGAATAAATCGACTTAATTTCATTATCAAGTTATTTTTAATTAATAAAATATTTAAAACTACCTCAACACGATTATTCGATAAAATATCAATTATTTCTGCAGCAGTTTAGTCGTTCGTTGATAGCATCCTTCCCCGTTTTATTTTTACTCCGGGAGCATGCTCTCCAGTGTTTTTTTGATCACGATTGTCTGAACATATGCACGCGTTAAGTCGACTTGTAGGGACTTTTGGTAGTGCTTGTAAAATTTGGATGTTATTCCATTCAAAAATCTTTAATAATCATAAAATTTAAAAATAAAAACTAATCTAATAGGATCACGATAAAAATCGGATGTACAAATAATTTTAATTGCATTAACCCAAATAGGCTATAAACATAATCATTCTGAGTAATCTATAAAATTTGGTTGGTCATCCTCGTTACTGGCTTTTCTCTCATCATTGGGTGGGTCTCACCAAGTATGAAAATCCTCGTTTGAATACAAACAAATAATTAAAACTATATCGGGAACCACCCATGAGGCTAACCACATACCCGCCCAAGAATTTTCACGCGCTCAAATCAGTGTTCACGTGATTAAAATTATAAGAAAATGTAAAATGCTTTATATAAATGGAATATATGAAGTTCTTATTTAATTTTTCTGTTTTTTGTGTTTGTTTTGGACGTGTTTGGATAAATGGTCAGAACGAATGTATTTCAGCTGACAGTAAGGACACGTGTAGTTCCTCTCTCCCGTATGCATGCGGCGGTGTCTCCCCAACTCATCTGAGCGCGAGAAACATTTGTTACAATTTTCAAAATTACATTTGTATGGTTTCTCCCCTAAAGTTGTCATTTCAAATTCCTTACCCGTGTGCTTCCGATAATGAGTTTTTAAGTGGGAGTTTTTGAAGTATGCCTTACCACAGTTTTCGTAATGACATACGAATTTTCGAACTCTCATATTTTCTCCCTGAGTTCCTTGATTGATTGTTTTGTGTTCAAAAGGAGCCAAAATGAGCGGATTGGGTGGCTCAGTATCAGAAGAGTACACAGAGGAAATGTCCGAATTAGTTCCCAATATGCTCTCTATGCTGAAGCTATTGTTAGACTCCGGACATTTCTCTGTCTGCCAGTAAAAATTATTCGTTCTACCTTTGTTGCGAAATTTTGATAAACAAAATTGTTATTAAAAAAATAAGAATTTAATCGATGATTGACGGATTTGTTCATTAAGAAAAGATATTCTGCAGCCACAAGGACATCTCGATCTAAAACCATGATGCTTTTTATATACGACCGAATAACATTTTCGATAAATATCAGGCACATCGCTTTTATAGTCAACCTGATGCGCTTTTCACGTGATAAATTAAAGGAAATTCTAGCTAACCCGGCCATGATCACGTGTTCAGCAAATGATTGATAAAATTTTATGTCGTTATATACTCCGGATTTCATCGTAATTAAAGAAGCTGAAAATATTTACATTTTACTAAAAAATAAATATTCTTCAGTTCAATGTGACAGTCAAATAAAGAATATCTTCTCAATTAAAATAAAAAACATTATTATTTGCTTATCATTTTCCTGAGACAATTCTTTGTTCTTGCTCGGTAGAAACTCGTTACTCGAATAAAGCAAATTAAAATAGAAAGCGTTTTTCACAGCTTTAAAAATTTGTTGAATAATCTAACCTTAATAAATAAAATATTTACAGTTAAATTTGTGGGTTTGAATTCAATAATTCACCTTATTTCTATTTACTCATATAACCCACAGATGATTTCATTTAAGACATGTATTATAAGATTTCCAATAAATGAGGTGGTTCCGTATTAATAACTATTTTAGTCACACCCAACTTTTTTAATCAAATCATATTATTCCGGAAGTATAATACAACATTGAATACCACAACAACAAAACATACAAATGGTAAGATATTTTTAATTTTCCATGGTCTTCAACACACTATTTTTATTAATACAAATGGTAAACTCGACAAGATTGTGTTATATCTTATCATATAATCGTTTTTATTCGTAGCAGGGTGCGGATATTCCAAGATACTATTTGCCGCTGAAGTGGAGTTGAATATTTAAACAATAATGTGTTGAAAGCCATGGAAAATTAAAAATACTAATACCAACAATCAGAGCAAAACAAATTTTTAGAATTTTATTAGTTTTCATGTTCACACATTCATAATGACACCATTCAAGGCACTAATCACATCCAATCATCTTTAGTTGCTGATGGTCAACTCGGTCATATTTTGAGCAAAGTCCACAAAATAATTTAATTATAAATTAACGTCTTTAGTTACTAATAACTAACTAATCTATATAATTCTCCTCCTTTTTGGACCGTTGCACTGGATCTGCGTATTCTCCTCCTCTACTAGTTAGTTAAGTTAGTTAAGCGCTTTTTGCGTAGGCCACAAAGGGTTTCGTTTGAGTCATGCATTTCTGCCATCTTTTTCGTCCACGCCGCTTTGTTCCTGACCCTCAATTAACACTATTATGAGGAAAAAAATATTTAAAGTTTCTGAAAAATATTTTAATTATAAAAATTAGCTAACTTACAGAGTACAACTTGACGGAAAGTCTCACAAGAATTCTTTGTGCCCAGGATTCGGATGGTCCTGGCGAAGAAGTTGTGTTGAATAATAATAATTGGGGTTAGAATGGAGAAAAACACTTTGTTGTTTTGTTTTTATTTCCCTGTTAATGATTTTTCTTGTTCGTTTGGTTTTTGGTTTTTCTTGAACAATAAAAAAAATTCAATAATAAAAAAGTTTCAAAATATTATAAAAATCATAGTATGAAACATATATCATTCAACGTTTTCTTGGAACGTTTTCCGACGCCTGGCTTCAAAGCTCCCTTGGCGGCCGGTCTCTCCGGAACTTTCTAAAGCTTTTTTTCCATTACAGCTTGGAGTCGGGATCCCCTCAGGCTGTGAGGTAGCGGCTCATGCTGCCACATATTTTGTGTTCAAGAGGTCACATCCACGAATCCTAGTTAACCTAGACATTACCAACGCATTTAATAGTGTACGTTCTGGAATTTTGCTTCCTCTGCTGCCCATCCATTTATCGGTTCGTGCACTAATCCCACGGGCTTCTCTTCTTATTTCCAGCTCCTCTACAGTTATTTCCGCCACTTGGCCATCTTTTTTGCTTGCTGGCCATTGATGAGCCTGTCCGCACTTCCACGTCGTAGTTAAACGTCTGGTACCTCGACGACGCCACCGCTCGATTGCGTAGTAAATGACCTGAATAAAGTGGCTCCGATTCTGGCCTCTATAGGTGTAACGGTTAACCCACACAAATCAGAGATTTTCAACATTGACTACGAACCAGCAATCTTTACTTTGGAAATCATCATCTCCCAGCCATGCGCACCGTTTTGCCCTCAGATCTTATTCTTCTTTGAACGCATCTTTTCTCGTTCGAAATTTTATCATTCCTTCACGCTAAACTTTGCAAAATGGACAAATCATTCGACACACTTAAATCCATCGACGGCCATGTTGCTTTTTTTCTACTTAAGAACTTTCTTGCTTTTACTCGTTTGGAATACGCAACCTGTTTCCGTTTTCCTGACCAAGTCGGGGAATTTGATTCGCTGATGAGAAATACTCTCGTTCAGATTTCCAACGTACATTTCGACGACAGGGGGTGGAAACAGGCTATCCTGCCTATATGGCACTTCGGTTTTGAAGTCGAGGCCCCCTCTGTTCTCTCCATGCTGTGCTTTCTTTCCTTCTCATACCGATGAAGTCCTCTCGTAGTCCAGATCCTTCCTCTCCCCTCCGGATCACTTACGGACAAAGAGCTCTCATACGGCACATCGTTGTGGACAGCTAGCAGACTTAAAATTCCCGACGACCCTTGCCAAATACGCGAGTGGGTGAAGGCCGACAGTCTTTTCGGCACTTGGTGTTTCACGGAGACCTACATCGGCGTGCATACCTGTTATCAGAAGCATCTTCGCGTTCGTGCGCTTGGATTAACGCCTATCCCTCTCCTGCAACAGAAACCTTGCTATAACCAGAGTTCTTAAGAATCGGAATCTCTTTTCGACTTGGCTTGGACATTTGCCAGCCTCACCAATGCCGCTGCGGGGCCTATATAGACCGCAAAGGTCTACACCCAGTCTCTTGCCGTAAAAGCCCAGGGAGGACCCTAGGCACGTGGAGCTCAACAGCATTGTAAAACGCTTACTTGAGCCAACCTGCATCCCGTGCTGGCTGGAGCCCTCTGGTCTCAACAGGGAAAGTGGCGAGAGGCCAGACGGAATTTCGCTCTTCCCGTACAAGTGCAGTAAAGCGATCGTCTGGGACGCGACATGCTCGAACACTTTTTCGTTATCATGCCTTTTTGCCTCCTCGATCGAAGCCAGCACAGCGGCGACAAAAGCGGAAGTCCTAAAAACCGAAAAAAACGGATCCCTCGCTGACAGATTAATTTTTGAACCAGTGTTAGTTGAAACGTCTGGTACGCTTGGACCATCAAATCTTCGTTTCCTCACCGAGAGAGGCCGCCACCTCGGAAGAATTAGAAACGACTTTAGTGAGCTCAATTCGGCTCTTTGAGCGTGTCTCAATAGCCGTTCTTAGGGGGAAACTTTTTAAAAAAATATCATGCTAAACTAAACAAATTTGAAATTAACAGTCTGGACGCGAGAGAAATGAGTTTGACCCATGCCTATAAACAATCTAAAGGATGATCAAGGATAGCTCGGAAGCACAAACGACATTATATTTAAAATATTGAAACTAAAACCAGTGTGGCCAAGAATGGTCTCTGTGAGACATTGCTCTGAAACTTGATACGTTGTTTATACAACACTTGTTGCGATGCAAGGAAGATTATCCAGTACAATGCAATATTGGTCTTACCTTATACCATTTTAGTTTTTAAATAATTTGTCTGCTCTCAGTCGATTCTCCTCCTTTTCGAGCCTATTTAGTGACTAGACTCCAATGAATTGAACTTTTTAGAGTATTTATGAACATAAGATAGCCATAAATAAATCATTTATAGCCCCATATCGGAACCAAAGGATTCCGATTTGGGCGAGGAAATAAGCCGAATATAGAAAGAGTGCTCAGATAAGGAGAGTACATAAGTTAGATAATTTTGTGAGGTGTGTGAATTTAAATTTTATTAACTAAAAATCTAATTATCGAGTTTTGGATAATTACTGATGGATGTCCAAAATAACAAATGAATTAATCTTCCTGATTTAATTCATGAAGGAAATCACAGTCAACCAGATATTTGTACTGCAAATCAGAAGCATAGCAAATTATCTGTCTAACAAGGAATGGCCCGACTCCAGGTTTTTTGTGCATCAACAAATTCTCCAAAAAATGAAGGGAATTATCGACGAGTTCCTCCCGACTCATCCTCGCCTGTAATTCCTGAATACTCAAAAATACAATTCCAATGGGAAAGTCCACGGTGGCTATGTTGGAGGTCTCTGGTCGAATGGCCTTATAAGTCTTGCCAGAAAGATAATTCTTAATAAGAAGACTCAGATTGGTCCCAATGTTCTCTAAGAGTCCAATAGAATGCTCACTCAGGTTATTTGTGGGGAATTTATCTCGCAGAATCGGCCTAATTTTGCCCATTCCCGACGACATGTCCACTCCGGCGAAGACATAGTCAAACTCATCGTAGCGGATGACGGCTTCTCTGATCTTCCTCACCAAATCAGCCCCTCCGGCATCGACCGCACCCAAAGACATGGCTTCTCGGCATTCGTCTGTGTCCTGTGGGGGTCAATCAGGCGGTTCAACGTTAGAGAAGACGATAAACCGTTTGGAAAGTTCATCCTTAAAGTTGTGTGGGTAGTGGATCACTTTTTGAATCATTTTTAGAGTATCTCGCTAAAATATATTTAAAATTGTACTTTTTTGGGGGCAGAAAAATCCATTTCAACCTTTAACTTGATGGGCAGAAATTCGCGGTCGATCATCGAGGGGTGGAGTAACTCTTTTAGCATATTTATGGATTCCGATAGACTGAATCTGGGCGGAAGATACCAATCGCCAATCAAAACATTCAAATCCGCGGGGGCTTTCGTTAATGGGGGTGGAGAATCAAGGTCCACTTTTTTCACACGTCTTTGAAATAATCAAAGATTTGTACTTTTTTTTCTTGTTTTTATCTTTTGGTCGGAATATATATTTCTTGTGGATTCTGCGCCCGAAACGAGTCGTTTCTAGGAGAGGGAAGGGTCGATGAGGCATGATCTGCGAGAGACATTTCGTGATGGGCCACCAAGACATTTTTACGACACAAAACGAGTTAATTACTCATCATATTATTAATTTAAAAAAGTAGTACTAATAAACAACAAAATATTGATATTAATGAGTTAATTTGTCAACTAAATATGTAATATTTCATTTACCATCTTTTCTCTACAAACAGGGAAAGTTGCAAGAATTTTTAACAAAACAGAAAAAAATAAAAAAATTGATCAATCACAAATTTCCATCTCAGCGTTTCTTGATTAGCTATTATCAGGTGCTTTAAATTACTGGATTAGCACTTGGCTTAATTTGTTTCAGTGATTAAGCACTTTTCAAAATCCAGAACTTTGAAGATTTGTAACCGGAGACTGAAAAAGTAGTTTTCATAAATTTTTCCGAAATTGGCATTATTATTATAACTCCCTATATAGTTTAGAAAAACTCGATATTTTTGTTTATGAAGAAATAATCCATCAAAGTAGGAATCACTTCCCAGAACCGCCTGAAGCGAGTTGAGGTTGGGAAATGCCATAAATACAATTTCTTGGCTGGAGTGATGTCCCGCATCTACACGCTCAATTTAGAATAATTTCACTAACTTGTAATGGGGTCGTTTCCAAATATTTTAACGCTGAAAGTTGTCTATTAAAGAATGGACTCTAACCTACATACAGTCAGTCTTGCTAGAAAAAAATTGAAGAGTATGATTATTGAACACAGCCATGGGATCAAAATCACTGAAGAAAGAATAAATTCAGCCGGGAAGTGATGTTAGTTTAAATAAGCTACATAAGAGACATGTTGACAGGAATATTATATCTAGAGGATTGAATGATAAAAAATTAATTCTCAAATTGATTAAGCGCTTTGATTTGATCCACACTTTTTGAACCCTCATATCCAATTCGCATTAAAACCTCAAAAAATTTATGTTGAGTTATCTCATGTTGTCAATCAGTTGTACATTTTAGTATTTCAAAATAATGTCTGAAGTGATTGTTTGATTCACTAGTGGACGATATCCATCTCTTTATGGAGTGATTGAATCATTGAAATTAAATAATTCCTAAATATCTTTTGACCATAAACATGCTTAATTTGGAACAGTTCAGACACTTCATTCAAATAGGAGTTTTTAAACTCTGTTTTATTGTCGGTGTGCAATATAATTGAAGGCCAAAGTTCACAGAAATCCCCTTTAAGATATTGGAAATTACAATTGTAGATTTCGATCTGGCAGTTCCAACCACGCCAAATTTAAAGAAGTGAATAAGTACGACAACCTTTCTATAAATATATAGAAAGGCAAACCCATGAGAACAAATTGTATAAATTCGAGTATCTTCGTAGATCTATGAAATCGACTGTACAGTAACACATAAACAATTATGGATGTAAAGGGAGGTTTAGATAGCATTAACCGTTTAGACTAGAAATTAAATTGCTTAATTTGTTTGAAATCCCGACCAAAATGGTTAAAATTGTGCTTAGACTTAATATTCTAATCAATAAGTTTACCTCAAAAGTTTCCTTTTTCCTAAAATACAGACTTTTCTTTATCAAATTGAAAATTTTTAAAGACTTGTGATGCTTTTTGAAGTTTCATTCCAAATAATTATAGTTCTTAAAACTAAATTATTTGAAAACAAATAAACTCGGTTTGATTATAAAAAACAATTTAGCCTATCTCAATTTTGTAAGTTTGAGCCAAACAGCTTATGTCCTAAAAAACAAAATATCCAAAGCCTTACTAGTGCTCGACAAGAGATTGGATTTATAAAAGAATTTCATCACTTGCTCTAAAATGTTAAAAATATGGCAAGCAAGTTAAGCAACAGTGGCATCACATAAATCGTCTAAGTTTCAAAAAGACATGAATTAGTTTTGAAAATAGGAAAAGTGAAAAGAAATGTTAGAAATGTTTGGCTCGCTGTTTACTGGCCACTAATTCTCTGAGACTTTGATCTTTGCTAGCATAGGAAGTCTTAAGATTGGTTTGAATGTTCTAGAATACAAACACGAATATAAACCTTCAGCTTTTCCAGTTTTGCAGCATTCAATTCCTGTTGGTCGTCCAAAGAAGAAACAAATCCATTGACAGAAGTGATAATAAAACTAAAAATCCACTACAGCATAATTACGCTCTGCCCATCGCCTTGAATATTCGAGTGTCCTCGGGGAGTGCCTCAATTTGAGTGCGAACGAGACTGACGTGGTAGGCACGTCTTCTCAGTGCTTCTGTTTGAGAGTCAGTAAGTTTAAGCTGTTGTTCAGTCATGATTAGCTGCTGTTTCAACTCAGTGAAAGCCTTTTTTAACTCAAGATCAACGGCTGCACACATCACACTTCACAACAAGTATTTAATTAATATATTTTAAATTAGAGGGTTCTATCAATTATAATTAGTTCTGTCATATACCTGCAATTTGAAAATTTTCAATTATTGGTATGAACCAAAAAAGTTTGATTATTCCTCCACATGAGACTGATTTGCAGCATTATTGAAAAGGGAATATCTCCAAACTCGAATAGTAAATAAGAATCTAGCAAAACATGCACACAATTAAACTTTTTACCTGACACATAAGAAATGATCGTTGAACTGAACTTGAAAACAATTTATGAAAATAAGTGAATGATTTTGAATATGTCCAAATTGGATAGAAAATTGAGAGTAGCATGTAATGTCGTGAAATATGAAGCATACTAAAGCAGATTGTGATGTCGTGCTGCCCAGAAAATCACACTCTTAAGGGTGAGAAAGCAGTTTTGGATATCATCTGACCGTATCCAAAGATTATTTCAAAAAAATTCTTTGATTATGGTGCGACTTATCTAATCCTATGTCTTCCTACAGCAAGTGCAGACTTACGTGTCCTCGAAAAAAGGGAAGGTATTGTTTTTCGTGCCAAGTCTACTTCCACCTCTCCTGTGTCGGCTTATCGAAGATCAGCTCGGTAAGCATCCCAAACTGGAAATGTCTTCTACTCCGCTGTATATCGAGGCCCCGACTTTTCCCAAAATATCCAAGGACCGATCTTGTTCCGAGGCTCGTGAATTTCTTTTACTTTTGTCTCGTTTCCGGAAATCGAAGTCTATCCCGTCACGCATTCCTAAATCAGCCAGGATTCAAGTGGCTAATTCCCTAGCTCTGGTTATTGAGCGGGCTCTGGCCTCGAATTCTTGGTGCGATTGGTGCAAGTTTCTTTCATTTGTCCCTATCTGTCTAGGCAGCCCTTTAAACGGCCCTCTTCGTGGTGACCGCTTGTCCGTCTCGCAGCAAATTAAAACAAACTGCGAGTTTTTCAACAATTCAGAATTTGATATCAGCTATTTTTCCCTTCATGCTGCTGAAAAGCTCCCTCGTCCAATTCAGAACACTCAGGACATTACTTGGGACGTGACCTGTGTCGACTCGTTTTCCTCGTCATCTCTCATCGACTCTGCGTCATGCCCTGGCTCAGCTTCCGCACATGCCTAAACGAAAAAAATCGCAAAGTACGCCTCATTGGAGAACACCTGCCTTTTCGTCCCCCTGGCTTTCAAGACGAGTGGGATAATTGGCCCAAAAGCCCTGGAGTTCCTTTCAGAAATCGGTTTGATGATCTCGAGGAAAAGTCACGAGAGACGTGAGTCTAGCTGGCTTTTTCAGCTCATTTCGCTCGCGATATTGCGCGGAAACTGCCTATCTATTCGCTCGTCCTCTCAATCAAAGAATTAACATCGTGAATCACTTAGCAAAGATCATAGTTTAATAAAATTGACACCCCCATGGATTCTCAGCTATTGATGAAATTTTTAAATATCTTTCAGATAGTTAATCTCGATGGATCTTTTATGATTTTCAACGAGAAATAAATTAATAGCTTCGATTGTAAGAGGGCTTCGTTTTGAGAGTCATTGAAATTGTCATGCTTACTTTATATTTAATCAATTTCTTATGCAACAAAGTCATTCGCGTAGATCACATCTGTGATCGCAATCAGCCCAATTTTTGCTCTCAGCCGATTGTAGAACTGCAAGCCATGTCCAGAGAGAAACAGAAAGTGTCCCAATAAATAATGAAAACTCGAATAGTCTCACAGTTCTTTGTTTTTTGTAGCCTTATCTACAGAACATCAAAGACTGACTAATTTAGTTAAAGGATCTGCCGCAGTCTACTCAAATGAGATAACTCCCTAAGAAAACAGTCCTTTATTTATCAACAAAGTTCTTGTCAAAGTCGACTACCCGCTGCTGCATTTTATTAAAGAAATATCGACAGACAGCCTCAGGCACCCACGGCTGATTGTAATGCTCCGAATGACACTCAGTCTCCTTCATTCTGTCTGAATTTGACAAATAGTCAAAATCCTTAGACTGGGAACTGAGCCATTTCTTGAGGAAAGCCACAGGATTCTCCCCGAACGAATTAAAAAAGTCAACATTGACTTGAGAAAGCGTCAATTCCTCGACGAGAGAGTGAATCTGCGAGTAAAACACGCCCACTCTACAGTCTCATCATAATTGTCCAATTCTCGCTGGTACTGCCCGTTCATGAGAAAAGTTTTAATCTTTTCGTCCACTTCGTCGTTCTAAAACGTGCAAAACAAAGGCCGACCAACTCGACAGAAATGTCGTAGTATGAACGACTGATGGGACTGCAAGGATCAGTCCTGGGGTCATCCAAAAAGACTACTTGATAAGGAAATTAAGGACAAGTGGATCAGCGGGGGAAATAAGTTTGAGAACTCGCGAATTCAACTCGTCGAACTGCATTCGATGGACTCCAAACACCTGGGAGTATTGAGAAGCCCAACCTTCCTCATTCGGACATCACAGTTGATGCAATATCGGTCGGAGTGATCCTGCAGACCATTCGTCTTGATGTAGTGCCACAGGGCAGAGATTATCTCAGGACGAGTGGACGGACTCCCCAGCCCCAACAATTCCCTCAGCCTCCTCTCCGGCTTGAACTTGGCCGGCTGCCATGCGAAGGGGAGTATACCGAGTGGTTGAGACAGAGGTATATTTGACACCGCACATCCACACTTCCGTGTTTGCAGATCTGGAATCCCTCACACTCCTCCACGTTAGTCGTCCTGTGCCAGTCGAACAGGTGGCTGTCTGGCCCATACAAGTCCCTGTCCAACTCAATCACAATGCTCCGTAAATAAGTCGAGAATTTAGGCTCGACAGACCCGACTGGATTCTCGGTCAGCTTTCCTTCCACTTTGAGCATCCAATTGGGCACAGACATGTCTCCGTACTCGTTCGAAGACACTGCTGGCTGGTAGACTGAGGATACAAACACCCGCAGAGTCCCAGTGCGCTTTTTATTACTTTTTATATTACTTTCTGGGGTCTTTTTATTGCTTCGTGGATTTCATGACGCTTCTTTACGATCAGAGTCTCCAATTTACGTTCGAGTTCGATTCCCTGGTAAAATGCCTCAGAACAGTCCATGTCTTGGATGACTTGGCTGGGCAGTATGTTCTCGTTTATTCGTCTCCTTCTGCTTAGTTGAGAGATATTAAACTTTTTATTGTAAGAACCCACAGAATCACTCTGCTTTTTTATCATTTGACACAACAAGAGTGTTTTAAATACGTAATTATTGTTTTTAATATTAATTAAATAAATTATAATTTATTTTCTCTGATAATATGTCAGATCATCCGAAAGTTGTACATTCATGTATTTTATAGCTATTTGATCCTTTAATTTATCGTCCAAAATTTTAGAAGCAGTGCCATATATTCTGCTGCACTGCCAATATACAAGCATGCACATACTTGGCCATCAGTCAGTCCTTTCTGACGAGAATAGGCCACCGCCTCTGCCACATCCTCCACCAACCGATCCTCCACTCCCCCTCTGGTGTGAAGAGCAGTTACGCAAATGTGAATACTGTTAATTAGACAGTCATTGATTGCCTCGATGGATTGTTCAAAAAGTTAAGATCCCATCCTTTCTCGACTAGGAAATCCCCGATCGAGTAAATATTGACTGAGAGGGACTTGAAGGCAACAATCGACAGTTGTGGGTCACCAATAATGACTATTCCCTCCACATTGGACAATCCTAATTAAAAAAGAACAAAACCTATTTTTAATATTCTGGGCAGTTGTGACGATTTGTCTTGTCTGTTCTTCATAAAATAACTGTCCGTGGTGCATAAACGTGGCCCAACACAACGCAACAAGCCCCCCACTCCGACTCCCTTCCGTTATGGGCAATGAAACCTGCAAACGTGGCAGTGGCATATATCCCTCCCTGCCAGTCACTGAACACAAAATATTGATGCTCAATGTAGTTTCTACTGCGGTATATCACCGACGATATGCCCTTAGGAGTGGTCCCATACTACAACTCCCTCAATGCCTCACTTTGTGTGGGTCACACGATATGCTCGTCACCCCCTCCAACGCAAAGTCGAATGCTGGAAGTCTACTTCTCAGGTCTTGATCTGCAAATCCAACCAGGAAACCCCCAAGACAGCAATCCACGTGCACGGGAATTGAATATTTCAGTCCGAGCTATGCCATAATGGACAGACATACTTTGGAGATTTGATCGATGGGGTCGACTATGCCATGAGGGAAGTTGGGGACTGACCCCACCAACTACACGTGACTGTGACTGACAAACGAGACATGTTTGGCTGTCAATCAAACTCTCCATCTCTGCCAGATCGACCATCATTGTGTGCGAATTCAGTCTCACTTTGATTACTTTTATCCCAAGAATCATCCCCGCTTTGTCGAAAGAGCAGTGAGCCGACTCGGGGATAATCCTTCAAATCATCCAATCAAGTCACATTGAGGGAGTGTGGATGCCTCGTTCCATTGCCAAGTCTCGGTAAGTCTTGCAGGCCAGCATATTGCTTTCAGTGCCCCCCGAGGTGATCTACGGATAACACGGCCGACTACACAGCCAATGGTCTCCTCGTCGCCGTGGAACATGTCGGCAATCATCCGCACACACTCGGCCTCCATTTTGATGGTCGTCGGGAATACTTGTGCATGCAATTGGTTGTGCAAACAAAACAATTCGAAAATCTAGTTTATTTACGTCCAAAGCACTTTTCCGAAGAAATGAGTCATATCATCCTCTCCACTGTACACCGTGCCTGAACACCACCCCTCCTCCCACCGTTTCTCGTCTGGATAATTAAAAAAGACACACCTCTGAGGGTTATTTCTTCTCCTGCCAATCGGATGACCTCGTCCTGAGACATTAATTAAGAAATAACTTTTGGCATTCCATTCAAAGGCATTTTTGTCAGAAAAGTAGGGTTCTTCATATTTTTATACATTTCTTTTTCTGTTTCGATGATGAATTTAGAAATATGCTTGTTAGTCATGTTCTGATAGAATCTGCTTCTTCTCAGACAAGAGAATAACATGGAAGTACATTTTACTGATCATCAGGGATATTTATATTACCTTTGAGAATATAAAAGTTATTTAAAATAAAAGAAAGTATAAATCCAAATATAATGGACCCGATCGTCAGTACTATCACGTCGATTTTAAGCAAATCTTCCTTTATGAATGATAAATCTAATCTCATCACAAATCTTTAGTAATTATGAGCATAAATGTATTATTAATTAACTAACAACTTTATGTATTCTAAAGTAATTAAATTAATTAACAACTTTAACCATTTATCAAATTACTAGACGTTAAAGTTATTAATTTTTGTGGTAAATTGCAAGAAAATTGTCTTTCCTGATATGCAAAAATTTGTAATTTGTATTTTTTGTTTGTAATAATTTAGTGTTGATTACATAATTCAGTGTCTCGTCATTGGGAAGGACTCCACACAATTGGGAAATGTTAAGTGGCCATATCGTCTCTATCGGAACTGAAGAAACCAATTGAACAAGGATTAAATTTAATCGTTTTTAATTTATGTCTATGTTTGACCATACTGCAATTAAGTTCAATTTCGGTCAATGTTTAGTGGTTTTATATTTTGTCGAAATGAGTAGTTAACGAGAGAGAAGTAGGTTAAATACTGAAAATGTATCTGAATTAGTAAGATAGTTTATATTATGAGCATTTGTATAAATTTGTGTTAACTTTAGAAAATAAATTGGTCGAGGGAAATGGTCGCGAACTTAAGGAATTTATCATTTTGTTTATAAATGATCAGACGCGTCAACAATTAAACATTCTGATGAATAATCAAAGTTTAATACAGTGAAGACTCGTTTAGATAGTCTTATAAATTTATCGAGATATTCAATAAAATTCAATTTATTGTATTACAAAATATAGTTCTCGAAAACGTTCTGGGAAGTTAATGTCTAAAGTCGAGGTTTGAATATAATTTTCTCTATTCTGAATTAGGTTAATAAGGAAGTGTTTTAGATTCATGTTCTTTGGCATTTCAACTTTAAATAACACGGGTCATTGTATATTCATTAATTGCAACTTGGCAGGGTAATTAAATGGTAGTTATAAGAAAAATGTTTTTTTCATCACAATAAAAAAATAAAGGCTATGTGTTCTTTCTAATAATACAGCGTTTTTTAAGAATAAACAATCTAGTGCACTTATGTAACTCTGAACCATATAATTATTAGCTTGAACCACTTCCCAACAATCGTTCAAATGGCTGCCAGTTGTTTCACAGGGATAACAGTTCAGCCCACCACTGCTCATGGAATGGCTATTCATTTTTGAGCAGATCAGTTTGTTTTGGCTCATGCATTCATTTAATTTTTCATAGGTTTTGGCGTCGATTGACGGTGTCTATTGCGATTGGGAGGTTGTATTAGTAGCAAGCACAAGAGGTTTTAAAGTCCAACCCAAATGTTAGTGACACCCTATTTTTTCTTAAAAATGCATATTTTTCGCTAAATTTCGAGAACTCTAAAAGAATAAAATAATTTTAGGGTTAAGATTGTTTAGCTTACAATAATTATAAGAAAATTTTTCTAATAATTCTGGTTTATTAGATAACAGGAAAACAACCCGCCCATACATGTTAGAGACGTCCTTTCATAAGTGATAAATTACATATGCATTATTAATTTAAATAAAATAAAAACAATAAAATGCCTCGTTTATCATTTCAAAGTCGAATTGTTTTTATCGAAAATTGAAATTGAAGATTTCTCAGGTTCAAATATCCGAAGATCTTGAAATCTCTCGATGTGCCATTCAAAAGATTAAGCAGAGATTTTACAATCGATATCAATACTTTCATATGCCGAAAAAAGGTCGAAATAAAAAATTATACAAAATTGATAAACGTTTTCTCGTTAAAGTATTCATTTTTTTAAGAGTGATTAGTTTATTACGAAAAAAGAATTCGGTCAAGTGTTGAAAGCTTCATGGACGGGAAGCCGACGCGATCGAGAAAGAATTAGAGCGTAAGGGATATCCGCTCAAAAAACCATCTTGATTTGCGGGCGTCGCCTGTGATAGTAGACATCTCCTGAACGAAGCTGATTGCCTTACCGCCCAAGGAACCGGAAGTCTCAACCGCGAATGGAAGGAATTGGAACTTCTCTGTAGAGTATTCAAATCATACCAAAAAATAACACAAATGAGTTACGAAATTACTGTAACTTCACCGAAAAAGTCAGTGTAACGACCATAAAAAGAATTTTATAAAAAATAATCTTTTCGGTGGTATTTCAATCAGAAAACCAAAATTGAAGCGATTTCATATTATACTTGGTACATCAACAAAATTACTTGGAATCAAATGGACTGGAACCATGTCATTTTTTCTGACGAATCCCGCATTCAGCAAGGCCAACTCTCAAGACAGAATGTCAAAAGTCCTCCCGGGAAAAAATTACATCCAAAATATGTCACAGAAACTGTAAAATATCTGCTCTCTATTACGATTTAGGGAGCATAAAAAGTAATAAAGAAAAGCAATCATTTTATGTCGCTCTAATGTCAACTCATCTGAATATCAACGAATTTTAAGTGAAGGATTTGATAATTTGTACGCGGAAGAGTTCTTCTTCTGCAAGGCGGAGTGACCTGTCATACATCCAAGTCAATGAAAGAGTACCTCACTAAAAATAATATAAATCTTTTGGGAAATTGACCAAGTCAGTCTCCGGACTTAAACATAATCGAAAATCTATGGTCAATTTGAAAAAATAGAATAAGAAACGTCAATGCGTCCTCAAATCAGGAATTATGGAGTGAAACAAAAATGCATGTCATTGTAAGATTTTTTAATCCATTCCGGAAAGAATTTCTTCATTAAAAAAATAAAGGCGGAACTACGAAATATTGACTTATTAAATAAAATTAAATTTGATTTTTTGCGTTTTTTAAAAGGGTGCCTCTAACATATGGGCGGATTGTTCTATTCCATTTTCTAAATTGCCAGAAATATTCCATCAACGTTCTTATAATTGTTGCAAACTGATCGATCTTGGACAAAAAATTATTTTATTCTTTTAGACATTTCGAAATTTTACCACAAATATGGATTTTTAGTTAAAAATAGAGTGCCTCTAACATTTGGACGGGATTGTACTCTATAACTAATTGAGGTCGTAATTTTCTATTTTGGAAAATGAATGTGGCTCCCTCTATACCTGTCTCTGAAACTGGGGAGAATACCTAAAGGTGGCTTAAGTTTCATCTTCAAAAAAAGAAGAAATAGAGTTCAACATAACATTTTCGAAAAAGAATAATCAATGGGGACTACATGCCAGAAACCTGGTTTTATGCAGAAAAAACATACCTAATCACTAAAAAAATGATTGTGAGACTCTAAATACAAAATGTATTTTGACACTACAAATTAGTTATCAGGTGTGTTCGTGGCAAACTGTCTGAGTTTGTGAATGCATTTGGCTTAATTTCCGACAATCAACTTGGTATGAAAAGACAGTTTCAGGCTGCTAAAGAGCATGTCTACATTAATTAGTGCCTAAATAAGCCTGTCGATCTCTGGGTTAGATTTTCGGACAAATTTCTTCATTTCGTTTTATTGCGATCAACGTTTCCCAATACTTTTGAGATCCTCGTCACGGACAACCGGCAATATTGCTCTTGGCCGACTCTAGTGCGTGGTGCATCCAGGCCATGCGGATCCTCAATATTTAACCTGAGGTTGTAACCAAAAAGCCTTCATCTTGCAACCAGAATCAACTCCGAGATTGGGATGGTTTCTGATGGCATTCTGCAAAGACAAATCACTTGTTTAAATAATTGTTAAAAAGGACTTGCGTAACATTTGTTTGAGCTTGGAAAGAATTAGGAATTAAATGAAATTAAGTAACCAAGCAACACCGTAGATGGACCAAGATGCAGTCGAAATTCCAAATTGCTGGCTGGAACAAACAATTCTAGAAAATCTGTCAAAAATATCAAATAATAATTTTTTTGAAACAAACTCTTCCAAGTGAAGAATCTTGAAATATTTAAAATATTAGTAGTCTCGACGATGTAAGCAGCGATGATCAGTCTCAAGTGACGAATCAGAAACTTGTAAACATCGGGCACGTGGAAATACTCATAAACCATAATCCGAAACAAGAACCTCCAGAAGTTTTATTAAAAAAGTCTCACAAAAAAGCAAGAAAGTTCCGCAAGTTATCACAAGTATAAATCCATTGACATAAAGCAGAATCAATCGGCAGTGAACGAACTCGTGAAATGCACAGCTCTGGCAAGACTTGTACACGGAGATGCATCATTCGAACATTTGCTGTTTAAGCTCAGACTTGCCGAGGGTTATGCACATATTAAAAGTTGATTTGCTGACCAAGCCACTTCAACAGGACATTTAGAACACTCAAGACAAATGATTCAGTCAGTAGTCGATGATATCGAAAACATCAGGAAGAAGGAAAGAAAAATTGACATTAAACTATGGCGGTTGTTATTAGCCGCTCTCTGCTTTTTGGTGAAGACGCTGATCCAACAAAAAAAGTTGGCCAATTAATCTAATCAAGTTATGCTGAAGCAGAAATCAGGTTGACACGACTGAATGGAATTCATAAACAATTTTCGGAATTGCCTTACTTAAAACAAGACGAGCAAATGTGCTGGTCTTTGGAGATAAACCATGTTGCTTCCCTGTAATTCACAATTTTGGCATTGGAAGATTGTTCGTTGAGAATACCAAAACGGACAGAGCTCTGGAATGCATCAAAACGGCTGTTGAACTATGTAAAAAACTTGTTGGTCCATACGACATCAAATTGATTGGATTATACCAACTTGAGGGTATATTTGAAGGCTGACCACAGCCCGAATACATCAGGAATCCAGTCAAGCCTTTTGCTTATCAGCCGTCGAGACTCTGCAGAAGGCTTATTTTATCGCCAAGTCCAAGTTATGTTCTTATTTTCATTTTCAGTGAAAACAAACACGAGGAATTGGCAGAGATAACTTTTTCTTTAGCAAAGCAGTATTCTCGTTGCCAGGAAAGGGAAAAACTCGGTCAGTCATATAACCATATTTCAGACGAGGGCGAACGTTTATTTGAAGAATCAATCAAACACTACCAAACACTCAACAAAGCCAAAATATTAATTCGTGTTAATCACACTTTCGCATGCTTTTTGACAAAGAGGGGCAAAATGACGGTTTTTTTGATTCCAGAATTTTTAAGGAGGCTATCAATGTCCTCAAGAAGGTTGACGACGAAATATGCCGTGACTGTTCAGAGGAGAAGGCTTTAACGTACAAACTTATGTCATCTGCTCTAACATTGGCGAAAAAATACAAGGAAGCGTCCATGATGCTCAAAAAAGTTGTTTATTGAATAAATCCAGTGCCTCGATATTAAAAGACACCTTCAGGCATGTCCGCGGAATATTAAAGAAATTGAAGAAAACATAACAAAACTGGAAAAGTAGATTTAATCATTTCATTTATCAGCCAAATAAAACTGAACTAACCTCAAAATCTACCCTTACTGTTTAATAATATTAAGTTGTTTATTTTTCTCTGTTAGATAAAAATTGCCCCTCCATTTGTTATATATTTAGTCTCAACTAAGTCACCCAAGGTCACTTCTTTCTGACTAAGAATTAAGACATTAACTGAAATTGCAGTATGAAACTCAAAGATTTAAGAAACTGCTAAAGTCAGAAGCACAGAACAATATTTCTTCATGATATAATAGAGTTGTGTGTTGGCTTAGTGACTAACACCATGTTTTTTCAACTCAAAACGCCAAAGAATAAGTCGTGGCACAAGCAAACGAATTATGCAGTTTACCCCAACGGAGATGCCAGTAAACTATTACGACATAATTCCCTGAAAAGTCCTTACTAGAAGAAGTGAAAGCGGCTGAATATCCCAAAGTACAAATCAGTAAAAACTATTTATTGACAAATATTATGACAAATTTATTGATTAGAAAAGTAATAAATGAGGATACTTATTTCTATCAGTCATCCCACAAGTGACTCTCTTATGTATTAACAATAACCAAAGTAATCTATTAAATGTTAGCCACTATTAAATGCAAGAAATAATACTGATATTAGAGTAAATTTTCTTCTTTAATTAGATTATGTTTATCACTTAAAGAAATGAATTTAATTTAATAAATAATTGAATGCTATTATTCTAGTTATGTCAGTCCAGCGGTTACTAAGAGAGATCAGCGAATTTAAGAAAAACAAGGTTTATGCAAGCAATACATAAAAGAAATAGATAGAAGGAATTGAAATCGAGGAAGTAGATGACAACAACAAACTTCTTTATGGTTATATCAGCGGGGCCCCGGATTCGCCGTTCGACGGAGGGCACTACAAAGTGGAGATAATAATTCCCGATTCGTACCCCTTCTACCCTCCGAAGGTGACTAGACAGAAGAATATCCTAGATGAGGTTTCTTACCAAAGTGTGGCATCCGAACATCAGTTCTAAGACAGGCTTCATTTGCCTCGACATTCTGAGCTCGAATTGGTGTTTTGTGCACGTGATTGAGCTGTAGGGCTGCGGCCATGACGATTCGAGTGGTGCTGATCTCCCTTCAAGCAATGCTGGCCGACCCCAACCCGAATGACCCGCAGGACGCTGTGGTGGCTAACCAAATGAACAGGGATTTGGAGATGTACAAGAAGACCGCCCAGTATTGGAACTTTTTCTACGCATCGGGCAAAATGTGCGACAACTCACTCAAGGCAAAGCAAAACTATATGGTCGATATGGGGTTTGATTCAGAGAATTCACTACACGCACTCTCCTCCATTGACTGGGACGTGGAGAAGGCCACTGAGTATCTTTTGCGTTAATAGGACTTTTCTTCTTTGAGGGAATCTTATTTGTGCTATTTTTGGTCTATTTTCCTTAAGAATTTGCATTTGACATCGTTTGTAGAACCATTGTCTATTCTCAATAAGAACGGCCATGTTGGGTCGACAGAATTAGTCTCTGTACTTTCAGATATACAGGCTTGGAATGATTATTTGTGTGTAAGTTGTTAGTTTAGGCGAATCTCCCATTTGAAACAAGATGTTATACACTATTTGTCAATCAATTACATGTTTAGAAGATTACGCACATTATTGATGCAATTTGTGACGACCAAACTGACGAACACTCATCGAATACTAGATTAGTTTCCGGGGTTTTTTGATATTAAAAAGCATTCTTTTTATAACTCTATAAAATAAGTTTTTGTGGTACTTAGGTTAGCTACATGCCACTTTTTAGTGCTTAATTAAATTAATTAATTTTTTTTAATTAATTCATAAAAAGAAATCGTTAAAAAAATCTAGCTATTATGTACTGGCGGATTTAAATAATTTAATTATCAAAATAATTTAACGTTTTTGATCTTGCCTAATAAAAAATTGTTGATTTTTATTAAAATATCGGATAATTGCATCTTCGCTCGGATAATTGCATTCATTTTTTCAGTCTTTAGTGTATTGGTCGTGAAAATTGGGGCTGTTGGTCATGAAATAAGTAGTTTTTTACTTGTAGGAGTTCTTTCTAGTTCGTCCCGTAATTCATGGAACCATCGACTATTATTATTTAATGTTTATAGTGCCTTTGGTATCTTTTTCTTTTTACATTTTTGCTTTTTTGTTCAGAATTCTCACTGTTCATAGAAGGCTATTATTTTAGGCTATATAATGACGTACAAGATTTGACATCAAATAAAATATATTCGGGATCTTCGGCCCCAAGACACTCCGCTTCCTTCGCTCGCTCGGTCGACGGATTTCAAGGACTAGCCACGATCCAAGAGAGTATCTTTTTACTTTAGATAAAATTTGTTTTTTTTGTGTTTAACTGAGTTATTGTTATTTAAAGATAGCTAAGTTAATTAAAGGCCTTACGAGACACCCGGCCAGCCTCGCGAATGGCGAAGCCGTTCCCTCGGATCACAGCAATCGACAGACGTTCCAGGAGCCAAGAAAACTCTCTTGGATCGTGACTAGTCCTTGAAATCCGTCGACCGAGCGAGCGAAGGAAGCGGAGTGTCTTGGGGCCGAAGATCCCAAAGGACTCCACGGCAATTGGAGTAAAGAACAGCGAGTTGGAGAGGTGGCCGTACTTGAGAATCTTTCGCTCCTCGGCCTGCCCCGAAGCGTGCCCAGGATTGGCGGCGGACAGAGCGAGATTTTTCAACGAGAACGTGTCCAAAGAGGTAGAATCCCAAATAAGGGATTTCCCCTGCTCGTAAAGGAAAAGGGACATGCCGTCAGGGCGTTTGCCATCCCCTCTATCCAAACCAACTGGTTCAAGGATTGACGGGATGCCTGCTGAAGCGAGGGCTCTCTGTATGACTGAGTTGAGTTTACTGTGACGGGGGGCACGACCGGCACTCCGCCGGCAAGCGATAACTTCCATTGACGTTTTAAACTTTGATAACTTCCATTATTGTTAATAACGTGAAATATTTACATATATAGAGACATTTTATGTGTAATGAATATATTCAGTCAGTTCGAAATGTTCAGGAAAGGGAAAAGAACAGAATTGACAAAATTTCTCAATGCCGAGAGCGAAGATAGGTACCAAAGAAGAAAGATGTCAATACACGAGCAGATATCAATACCACCAATTTGTAGAGGTAACATTGGACGAGTAAGTTTTTCTCCAGATAAGGTAACATTGAGTAATTTCTCGACAGACTTTCAGATAATAAAATCCATGTCAGACAACAGGTTGGGTTCCCGGAAACAGGACACAAAAATTGGTACAATCTTGGAAATTTTTTTATTGTTGAAATTATAAAAAAATCTAGTTCATATTAATTCCAAGATAAAGACGCCGGCAAAAGAATTGACTTTAAATTCTTCAAAAATCGTAAATAAAATTAGTCGGAATAGCCAGATGGTCATAGGTCTTGATGAAAATCTGTCCCCGCTTTTACGAAAAAGCACACGTGCACGGTTGTCCAGTTCACGAAAAAGCACACGTCCAGTTCTGTAGATAATCAATCGTTTTCCGTGATTCCCTTAGTACTAAAGCTGACGTAAGAATTTTCTGCTTCTGTCTCCTTTTTGGTCACCTCAATGCTTGTTCTTTTCTTATTTTGTAAAAATATTTTTTAAAAACGGATTGTTCATTTTTATGAGATGAAAATTGTTCTTTTAAATGAGGGTTCAAGACTTTTACAAATTTCCCAAACTTGTTATTTATATATTTAATTATTTGTTTATAAATAACTTTGATTATATTATGTCACGGTCCAGTGGTGTGCCTATGCCGTAGGTGTGCCTCCATCGCAATTTTTTTTCATAAAAATTTACTTGGTGGGTTATTTTTATTTGGTAAACCGATTTTTAAAATTTTTTTTCCAAATTATCAACTATTTTATCGGGAAAATCTTTTATACGAATGGTCCTCCCCTCATACTTCATACAGATAATGGAAAAGAGTTTAAAAACTCAAAAATGGTTAAGTTTTGTGAGGAGTTTGGGACCAAACATGTTTTTGGGCGTCCTCGTGCACCATGGGTTCAGGGACAAGTTGAAAGGTATAATTTTAGTATTCATTCAATAGATTCAATAGATTAAAAGATGGTTGTCTTTAACAAGTGCGTCAGAAGGAACATTTGGGAGTTATATGCCATTTCTTGGAAGGATCGTATTCAGATACAATACGACCGTCCACGAGACAACACAAAAAACTCCATTCTCACTTTTTACTGGCTGTCAGTATCCTCCAAAAATTAATTGCGATGATTTAAATAATCTAATTGCGTTTGAACCCAAGATGGAAGTAGTTCAGGTAATTTATTTTAATGCATGTTGATAGGCATGTCATGATGCATTGAGGAACACAATCAGGGCAGGGGAAAAAATGCAAAAAAGAAGGAGATGGAAGGATGATGAAACGTGTATAGGAAGTGGTGATTCTGTCCTCATAAGAGGAGATTTTAACACAAATCCGGCACATCGAACGATGCCGCTTTACGACCAGGTGGATACGACTATATATAAAGTTGTGAAACAGAATGGCGACAACTATGAAGTTGAAAAAAAATTGCGATGGAGGCACACCTACGGCATAGGCACACTCGTGGACCGTGACATATTATAATAAAATATCTGGTAAACCTAATGTAATTAGATAACCACGTTGCAACTTACGATGCTTTTGTTGTGGATTCAACAAATTTTGTTCTCCTAATAATTTTATTTGTTTGTTGTTGTGCTTTATCACTTTTATTTATCACTTTTATTAATGGTTAATGTGTGTATTAAAATCGATTAAATATATTGTTGACTTACAGAATTTCTTATAGTATTCGATATTCTGTAATATACAGTAGACTATCCATTTAACGAAAAAAAATTTAACGAAAATATTCATTTTACGAAAGTCAAAATATTTTTTTACGTTTTTCCTTAGATAAATTCAAAAATAAATTTTTTTTTCTTTGTATTAGTGAATATTTAAATATATTTAACGAATATTTAAATAACGAAAATTAAAATTTTTGATAAAATTTTAAAATAATTTTTCCTCGCTATTTCTTTGTAGTAAACCATGTGTGCAAGGGTGAACAATATGAAGAAAAAAAGAAAAACTTATCAAATTCAACAAAAACTGGAAGTTATTGATTTCAAGAAGAATAATCCTGCTGTTACTCAAGAAAAATGGCTCAGCGGTTTAATATGCCTATTGGAGTGATCAATTCAACGTTGACGAAAATGCAATTGTATGGATCAAGGCGTCACAAACAAAAAAAGAATATTACATTTAAAAGTTGTACTGATAAGATATATGAACCACTATATGCATGGATTCAGAACAAACGTTTCTGTAATCACACCATAACTAATGAAATGGTACGCGAAATGGCACTCAAAATTGCTCAACGATTTTATATTGAAAATTTCAAAGCATCTCACCCATGGATTTCACGCTTTAAGGAAGAGTATAAAATAAAAACACTCACGATTTCTGGAGAAGAACAATTAGTGGATCCCGTTTTGCTTATAGATTCATATGAACGCTTTGCAGCCATGTTAAAAAAATATGGATCGAAAAATTTTTACAACTGCGATGAAACTGCCCTTTTTTCAAATGTACTCCAAAAAAACATTAGTTCTTGACTCTGAATCAAGGGCTTCAGGAAAATTTTCTAAAGAACGAATAACACTGTTATTATGCACAAATATGGAAGGAGATAAAGAGCATCCGTTGGTAATCGGAAAATTCAAAAATCCTCATGGTTTTAAAAATATTAATATGAATAATCTTGGGATTCAATATACAAATAGCAATAAATCTTGGATGACCAGTTTAATTTTTAAAAACTGGGTTGAACGGTTAAATTCCAAAATGAGTGTGGAAAATAGAAAGATTTTGCTTCTTTTAGATAATGCGCCAGTTCACTATTTTGATGGCGAGTTCAGTAATATCGAATTGTATTTTCTTCCTCCAAAGACAACATCTAAGATTCAACCAATTGATCAAGGGATTGTGCATTCATTTAAATTGTTGTATAAAAAAGGAATGACTAGAAATTTGAGTATGGGAACAAATATAGGAACATTGTCATATACAGATGAACTTACCAAATTCAAATTAGTGAATGCTCTACCTTTAATTATTGAGGCTTGGAACGAAGTCACAGTGGACACTATCAAAAATTGCTTTAACAAGGCATTAAATAATTGGGCGAAGATACAGTGGATGTAGATGAAAAAATACTTGAAGAATCCACTGACGAAAAAGGTATTAAATTTAAATCACCTTACAATTAAAGATAATAAAAGTGAAATTATGATTGAGTTTCCTGTCTGTGCACCTGTCGTCTGCGAAGAAAACGCGTATCTTGATACAATACAATGTGAGGAAGAAAATGAGCATGAAGAAATAGATAGCACAAATGACAATCCCATTGGTTATGCAGATGCACTTAAATATTTGGAAAATATTGAAAAATATTTTTTGCAAGAATCTGGTGAACATATTCACCTAATTACAAATTTGAGAAATATATTGGCAAAAATTAAAAAGAAGGAACCTAAAATTACTGATTACATGACACATTTTTAATTAAACAATTTTTTTCGTTAAATTCATTTAACGAATGCTCAATTTTCATTTTCGTTAAATGAATAGTCTACTGTAATTGGTTTTATTTTGACAATAATTTAATCTTTTTAATGCTAACGATTTAATACTTTTTGGATATTTTTCAAAACCTTATTTTTTCGTATTTTCATGTTTATTAAGATTTTAATTGGTGGCTGGTCTTTCTTAAATTCATTTTCATCATTTTGAACGCACAACAACTCAACTAATTGATCTAATTGAAAGTTAAAATCTTTATATCTTCTAACATCAATGAAATCTGGAATCTTTCATTTGGACTTGTTGCCGTCACATAGTAATTTAATCAGATCAATAAATTTTTTATTTGATAGTTTTTGGCAATATTTCGGGTAGAATTTTTTAAAAGCAGCACTTTTTATTTCAGTAATGAGTCATTTTCTGACCTCCATTGAACAATTATGTAAAATATGGGCGACGCAATTGACATGGAAAAGATTAGGATATAGATTTTTTAAAACTTTCCGAATGTACAAAACACAGCTTTTCGAATGTGTTATATCCACTCTTTTTTATCATCCAAAGCCATCAATTTGGATAAACTTCTTGTGATTGTCTAATTAAATCTTTCCCTGACTCTGGGGATTGTTGGGTCGTCCATGAATTTGGACAATTTTGTACTTTTAACAGAGTTTAACTCCGTATCATTGTCTGATTGCAAGTCCAAACTGAGTCTTGCAAATATTTTAGATGGAATTACAGTAAACATCCACGGAAAATCTTATGCATTTGTCCACGGAAAATCTTATGCAATTAACCGATATACGCAATTAACCGATGTTTTAATAAAAATCAATAATTTTTTTAATAGTCAAGGAAAGAAAATAATCAAAAACGTTTAAAAAATCATTAATTTTGGACTGTCTAGTCTTCTGGCAAAGGCGTAGGACGCTTTTTTCTAGTTCATAGAAGTTGTCCATATCCATTTCACTTGTTAAATCGCTGTTAGTAAGAAACTGGCGTATTAATCTGCATGCACCCATAGCTTCCGAACTGGTTGTTTTCACGGGTATGGGATCTTCATCGCCTTCACAAGAAATATCTCTTGACATTAAACATATTTCTTCATCGGACATGATTCCGATACATTCTTCATCCTCATTAGCAACATCCATCGTTATTTCGTCATATTCAATGTCACTAAACATATTTTCCCCCACTTCCTCATGGAATCCAGCCTTACGGAAACAGTTGTAAATTGTTGCTATTTTGACTTCCCTCCAAGCCATTTTGAGCATGTGTAGCGCATCCAAAAGAGTGATAGAATTCACAACGGATTTGAGACAGGCATCGTCTGAATCAATTACGGCAATCACTCTTTGTAAAAATGCCAATCTGTAGTTGTGCTTTAGACTTTTTATGATCCCCATATCACATGGCTGAATGCATGCGGATGTGTTTGGTGGAATAAAATACAATTTAACATTTGATAGATTTTCTCCAACATCTTTTGGATGCGCAGCACAATTGTCAAGGACCATGGCTATATTTCTTTTTTGTATTTTCATTTTTTTGTTAACACATGATAACCAGTTTTTAAAAATGGTGATGTCATCCATGCATTCTATAATTCTACTGAAATTGATATGCTACCTTATTGACAACGTAGTTAACTGGAAGTGTTTTGATTCCTTTGAAGCACCTAGGATTCTTTCTTTTCCCAATGACCATCAATGGGTGTTTGTTCGAACCCGTCATGTTGCAGGATACCATTACAGTTATTCTATCCTTCATTTTTTTACTTCCAATCGATAGTGTCCGGTCGGGTAAACCTCGGAATATGAGTCCTGTTTCATCACAATTATAAATGTTTTCTGGTGTATAATTTTTAAAAGATCTTTTAATGTCCATTGGCACCAGTATTCAGCAGCATTATATCGGAATCTTTTTCTCCCCATAAATGCGTTGTTTCTTTCTTTCCAACGCTGAAGCCAACCTGAAGTAGGAATAAAGTCATCCATTTTCATTGTTTTAGCAAAGCTAGTAGCTTTGTGGATTAGTATGTTACCATTTATTGGTACATTTTTGGTCCTGGTTTGAGCAAACCAAACGGACAATGCACGTTCTTTTCTTTCCCATCGCGTCGTCTTTTTCGACTCAAATTGGTGAAATTAGATTCAGCCAATAGCATAATTTCTTCTCTATTCTTCAAAATCCGTGAGACTGAGAACAGTTGAATCTTGCAGATAGAGCTGATTGAGTTTGACCTCCTTGAATAAACAAATTGATTATTTCCAATTTTTGAGAAAGTGTAAGATCACGACGTAACGAAGATGACATGTGTAATAATAATTAAATTTTACAATTACAAATTATAATTATGCAATTATGCGAAAATTTTTATAAGAAAAATAGTAAATGTTCCCAATGAGAGTATGCAATTAACCGATTTATGCAATTAACCCAGGGGTGGCCAACCGGTCGATCGCGACTGGTCGATCGCGGCATGTTTCGTGGTCGATCGCTCGATATATAAATTGCTAATTATTTTTTTTGTATTTAAATTATTATAAAAAAAATATTTATCAATATTAAAGTAAGTATTTTTCACGTGTCTTGTTATGAGGTGTAACAAAAAGTCCAAATCATATAATTTTAATGCCAAATGGGAAAAAGACTATATTTTTACGATGCACATGGAAAAATGCACATGTATGCTATGCAATAAAATCATTTCATTACCAAAAAGGGGAAATCTTTGTCGGCATTTTAATTCTTTACATCCCGAGTTCAACAAACACTTTCCTTTAAATTCCTTATTACGGGAAGAGAAAGTTGAACAATTAAAAAAATCTTTTTTCACAACATACAATTTTGAAAAAGTTTATTAATTCGTCCAGATCTGCAACAATTGCATCATTGCGAGTGACTCGTCTCCTCGTAAAACACAAAAAACCTTTCACTGATGGGGAAATTTTAAAATCTTGTTTTTTGGAAGCTGCCGATTCACTATTTGATGGTATGAAAAATAAACAGGAAATTTCAAATTGCATCAAAGAGCTTCAGCTCTCAAAACAGTCAATTGTCAGAAGGGCTGAAAGCATTTCTGAAAATCTTCTTTCGCAGTTAAAAAGTATCTTTACGCATGTTCGTGTTTTTCTCTACAGTTTGACGAATCAAACGATGCTATTGATATCGCCCAACTATGTGTATTTTCCCGTTTAATCTTCCATGATCTAACTGTCAAGGAAGAGTTATTTGCTATTATACCTATGAAAGAAAGAACAACTGGTGAAAATATTTATAATTCTTTCAAAACGTTTTTGTTATCATTCGAATTATTACCGTTAATGAAGAAACTTGTATTCATAACAACAGATGGAGCCCCTGCAATGATTGGGAATCAAAATGGATTTATTGCATTTTGTCGGAAAGATGAACATTTTCCGAAATTTTTATCATATCATTGCATCATTCACCAACATGCATTATGTGGGAAAATGTTAAATTTCAACTATGTTATGGAGACAACAGTTAAAATTATTAATTCCATCCGAGCCAAGCCCCTACAAAGAAGATTATTTCGACCTTTTTTACAACAAGTCGATGCAATCTATGGCGATCTACCTTTACATTGTGACATAAGATGGTTAAGCAAGGGATTAATTCTCAGTCGTTTCAGAGAATTATTATCATACATTAAAGAATTTTCTAAAGAATTTAGCAAGATTTTTGACGTTGATCGAAGAAAAAGTCAAATAGAAATTATAAATCTAAAAAATGACATCACTTTAAAATTACATTCAAATGTCAACATGTGGAAATTTATGTCTCAGGAAAAATATCCAATTTTGATTGATTCGTATCAACGAATTCTTTCATGCTTTGGAAGCACATATTTATCCGAAACATCATTTTCAAGTATGAAAATGATAAAATCTCAATACAGGACACATTTAACGGATGACCATCTTGGGGATTGCATGAGAATAGCAATAAGCTTATACGAGCCAGAATTTGAAATAATCGCAAGTGAATTACAATGCCAAAAATCGCATTAATTTTTATTTGTAAAATAAAATTTTTGATATTAAAATATATAAGTCGATCTCCAAAAAATCGCAAAATGAAAAGTAGCTCGCCGGTGAAAAAGGTTGGCCACCCCTGAATTAACCGATATGCAATTAGCCGATATATGTAATGAATATATACGTAAGAGTATGTTTGTTGCTTCTTAAACGTTTATCTCTTTTAAAATTAAATTAATTTGTGATTAGTATTTTTATATTTTTAGTATATTAATATTTAATTTCTTAGAAGTAATTATTTTAGATAAAATTAATGGAGGAGATTACAATTGAAAAGTTTGTCGAGACACAGATAAAACTTGTACAGTTCGAGAAAATAGCAGAATTAGAGTTGAAAAAGCAATTAAATAAGACTAACATTTAGACGGGATAACATTTCTAATGTCAATGAACAGTGCATTGAGAATGTGTACTTCTTAAACAAAACTAGAGCTATTACCGATCGAGTAATACTTCAATTTTCGACAAAAAAGTCCTACCAAAAAATTTGTGATATAAACTTAAAAAAGGGTTTAATTTTGACATTAAAACATAGGCGATCCATTTCATGTATTTTTATCAACTGAGGCCAAAATTGTTAAAATTGCAGAAACAGTATTTTGGGGTATTGGAAAATCTAATTCAATTTTTTTGGGTCTATTGGATCTATTTTTGCATGAAAAAATCTGCGTCAAACAACCATATAAACTAATCAAAATTCCAAATTATAAAGTTTATGAGCTAATGGAAAAGTTTCACATTAAAGTAATAAATTAGCGCTTTGGAAGAATTACTTGAATCATCTTGTATATTTGCAAAAATGTTTTTTCCTACTCCAAAGGAAGAAACACAAATAAATCCAAAATCCACAATTAATTCAGTGCATCCCGCGTCACGCCGCTCTCAACGACCTTATCAGGAGAGCCCTGGAAGTCGCCGGAATCCCCTCCCTGCTTAAACCCACTGGGATCGATCGGGGGGACGGAAAAAGGCCTGACGGGATAACTGTGTTTCCTTTCAACAGGGGGAAGCCTCTCACCTGGGATGCCACGTGTGTGGACTCTTTCTTGCCTCAGAACCTGCTGATGTTGGCCTCCGCTCCTGGATCTATTGTCACAACCGCGGAATGCAAAAAGATGCGGAAGTACTCCTCACTTATGGAGAAGTTCCAATTCCTTCCATTCGCGGTTGAGACTTCCGGTTCCTTGGGCAGTAAGGCAATCAGCTTCGTTCAGGAGATCGGGTCCCGCATGTCTGCCATCACAGGCGACGCCCGCGAACCGAGATGGTTTTTCGAGCGGATATCCCTTGCGATAGTACGCTCTAACTCTTTCTCGATCGCGTCGGCTTCCCGCCCTTGAAGCTTTTAATTAATTAACTTGTAGTTATTGGCTGGTTTGTACATAAAAAAATTCAAAACTTCATTTTTTAATAAAAATCTAAATATTGGTCAAAAAGAGGCGGTGGACTGTGTGGTCTCTCAGTCCAATCTTAATATAATCCAAGGACCACCGGGGACCGGAAAGTCAAGTGTAATACTTGAAATAATTCAACAATCATTAAAAGACAAAAATAGCCGAGTTTTCTAGTTTTTGATAATATTTTAGATTATCGTAACTGCACCTTCTAATATTGTTCAGTGCCCTTAAAATGCCCGAAATATCATTTGTTAGAATTGGAAATGAAACAAAAATGTTAAGGAATTAATTCGTAAAAATTAATAATGGACGCATTTTTGACAAAAATGTTAAAAGTCGGACGTATAAATTCTGATGCTTCCCGACTATAAGAAAATGACTGTTATCCTGAATTAAAAAAAATTGAAACTTTATTGAATAAACCTCAAGTTCTCTTATACAGTAAACCAAAATAAAAAACGAACACTACATTTTTCCTAAAATATCCAAGAAACGAATCAAAAAAAATATCTAAATAGAATTTTAACAATATATAAACAATAACTAATATTTTTATTTCTGCAAAAAAAAATATTTACCGCCTTTTTACGGCAAAAGTATAATCTGAATTAAAATAAAAAAAGAACAAAATTTTATTTTATTTACTATGGCCACCACGTGTCGCAATTACAGACAATATTCGTTCACTCATAGTTCCTACCAATGATTTTGCATAATCCACTCCTATCTCATTCCAAATTTTTTGTAATTCTTCAAAAAGTTCCTCTTTTTTGGAATACGATTTCCCCCTTATTTTTGCCTTCATATAACTCCATACGTGTTCAATGGGGTTAAGATCCGGGCTTTGCGCTGGCCAAGGTAGCAATTCGATATTATTAGTCTCAAAGAATATTTTGGGTATTTGGTTTTGGTCACATGTGTGTTTTGGGTCGTTGTCCTGTTGAAAAATTGGATCAATAATCCTAATTTTTCCAGAAATGGCAACAATTGTTTGCGGTACATATGTAGTAGTTGGCGCCACTTTTTAGCGAATTTTAAAAAACTATTTTTTAGTTAAAAAAAATATATAATTAAAAATAATACAATATAAAAATAATAAAATGCCACGCTACTTTAATTTAAATGAGAAGTGAGGTCAATCTATCAATCTACCACAAATATGTCAGAAGCTATCAATTTCATGCAATCCAGAGGAATCATCCCAAAAAAAAGTGTGTCGCAACGGACACCAAATGACTTTAAACATTGGCAGCTCTCCGGCTTGGAATTGCTACAGAGGGGCTGTCGAAGTAATCGAGTCTAAAAACTGGTATTTATATCATTAAAACTCAACAGGAACGTGGTTAGCAGGAACCCAAGTACCATTCGAAGATATAATCCGGTTTGTTACCTGTGGGCAAAAAATATATCTTCTATGGAGATATGCATGGAAAATCTTGGTTGGGCTTCACATACAACCGTGGACTGGTCAATGTACATGCGTGAAATTTGCATGCTATCATTGACATCTCGTCAGAGATCCAAATAGGTGTGCGTAAATTATAATATAATAGGCGGTGAAGGAATGATTGTGGAAATTGACGAAAGTCATTTTTCAAAAAGGAAATACACAGAGGCAGAATGTTGCCTGAGCAATGGGTTTTCGGCGGAATCTGCAGAGAAACGAACCAAGCTTCTTAGAAGCAATACCTGACAGAACAATGAAGACCCTTACGAAGGCTATTCTTGAGAATGTAGAAGAAGGCACCATTCTCATTTCAGACTGCTGGAAGGGTTATTCAACAAAAGATCTTCAGGATGCAGGATATCAGCACCTGCAAGTGAATCACAGATATTGTGTTTGTTGATCCAACTACGGGTGCACACACCCAACATATTAGTGTATTTTGATTGTTTCAGGTGTTACATTTTTCCCAGTTTCTTCTTTCAGTGCCTTCGCATATTTTATGCAATTAAAATTTGGATCTTCAATCCTTGCCTTATTGATTTTTTAAAAATCTTCTTCATTTAGGAGCTGGGGACGACCAGAACCATATTTTTTTGTGCATGGAATATTTTGTTTATATTTTCGAATTGTTTTCGATATGGTATCAAGTGATCTTTTACACCATCTTTTAGTTATACGTTGTATTTCGCGATACGTCTTTCCGCATTTGTAAATACCGATAATTGTTCCCTTTTCTTCAAAACTCAATTGTCTGGCCATAATAAGTTATTATAGCGTACAAAATATTAATAATTTTTTTAAAAAAATCATATATTTAATAACATTTACAAATAAAAAATTTTGTTCGTTTTTTATTTTGGTTCAGATTATACTTTTGCCGTAAAAAGGCGGTAAATATATTTTTTTTGCAAAAATAAAAATATTAGTTATTGTTTATATATTGTTAAAATTCTATTTAGATATTTTTTTTGATTCGTTTCTTGGAAATTTTAGGAAAAATGTAGTGTTCGTTTTTTATTTTGGTTTACTGTATTAAAAAATATAGCAGATCATCAAAGATCAGAAAAGGACTGATAAATTACTAAAAAACTACATGGAAATCAAAAATAGAGAAATTAAAAAAAATTTTCCTTTCTTCTCATGTAGTCTTTGCTACATTGACAGGAGTGGAAAGGTTAAAAAAGATTATTTTCCGAAAAAACGAAAAGCCTACATATAAATTTGATTTGTTCATAATCGACGAATGCAGCCAAGTTGTTTTATTTGAAAAAAGTAGGCATCGGAAGCCATATGTTGGTTGGGACTTCCTTTGACAAACAAATGTGTAATGGCTGGAGATTGTAATCAATTGCCGCCAACAGTGCTTTCCCTAAAGTAATAATAAATATATTTTTGTAGAGCAGAAATGGAGGGTTTTTTATATCCCGAGTGTGTAAAAATGTTGACTATTCAGTACCGAATGCATTTAAAAATAATGTCTTTTCCTTCTACCGAATTCTACGAGGATAAACTAATTCCAGACATATCTGTTGAATCTCATCTTCTTACGTATAAAAAGACATTTTTATGAGTTTTCAGTGACGTTAAAGGGGTCAGACGTACTCTGATCACCTCAGCTGCCCTCGTTGTGATTGACACTGCCGATTTTTCATTTTATGAGGAAAAAATAAATCGTGCATCAAAATTTAATCCTGGTTTTTATTTTTTAAATATTTTTACAGGCTTGGTTGATATTGTGGTAGAATCTGTCCACAGACTGCTCAATGCAGGGGTTAAACAGAACGATATAGAAGTTATCACTTTCTACTCTGTACAAGTTGAAGAAATTGTCAAAAATTTGTCAAAATTCAAAAAACTCAAAGTAAACAGCGTCGATTCTTTCCAAGGACGGGAAAAGGAAGCCATAATTCTTTCATTTGTCAGGTCCAATACTCGTGGTTATATATATAATATATTTTCTAGATATAGTTGGTTTTTTGTCAGATTTTAGAAGAATTAATGTGGCACTAACCAGAGCACGACGACTTTTGATTCTTGTTATAGACACCAATACATTTTCCCGCCAACATTGTTACAAATTTTTACCAAAAATGGTTGAATATATTTCAAATTTTGCTGACGTTCGACTAAGTCCATTAGATTTTTTTGAAATGGGTTATAGAATTTGATCCTTGTTCACCTTGGTCAGTCTATTCAACACTCCACGAAGAAATTCGTTCGTTGGCCATCTCGGTGGCCTGTAAAAGAGGAGAATACATATTTGATGTATATCCGTCCAGATATGACAGATTAATAATCTCCAATGTTTCAAATTATGTTAAATTTTAATAGATTGTTAAGGAGTTTGGATATCTTACACTTAAAGATGAAACTATTGGGTTTGATAAACCAACGCTCAAAATAATTACAAAGTCAGAATTTAAAATCACAAATAATGATTTAAAACATGACGAAAATTGCGAGGAACTTGGCCAAAGCTTATTAACATTAAGTTTTTGAATTGAAAAAATCTTTTTTTGGTTTTTTAAAGTCACTTGAATTTTTTAAAAAAATTCGCTATGATCGCTTGGTGTGCATGTATCAGTTCCTAATGAAGGAAAATGACGTAGTGAGTTTATTTTTGTGACTTCAAGAGGGCTCTTGACATACTGAAACTATCCTCCTTGTATTAGTCTTCTCATTTGATGTGCAAATCGAGGTGCAGTGTTGGTTGATTGCAGGGATTTTTGTTTATGTCTTTTCTGACAGATTAGCTTTTTTGTTCGGATCAGAACCCCTGAATTAAACGAGCAAAAATGCAATAATTGAAAAGAGCTTATTTAAGTACAGGAGTGAATATTAGTAGTTAAAGAAAAAATTTCATATTTGTTTCATTTCTTGCTATCTCAGCACATCACGTCGTCCATATCATTTGAGAGACATCGTTGCATACCTGAATAAATAATATTCATGCTTGTTGCTCCCACAGTGGACACGGTGATTGTTCCGGAAAACATTTGTCACTCATAATTATTACTAGGCTATGAAATAGATATGGATATATACTCTAGTATTAGCTAAGTATTTTTGCCTCCAAGTATTCTAAGCTATACATCGACATGAATACGACATGATATACAAATTCGAGAGCACATTATACGTCGAGAACACTTGAAACTCGAACACTCAAAAATGGGGTTTTATAAAACAGAGATTTTTAAGCATTTAAAAAATAATTATTTTATCCCCAGTTTTCCTTATATTTCGTATTTTTTTATAAAATAAAGCCAACAAATGTAAAATCGTAAAATTCTTTTAGTACTTTAAAATATTAAGTTATGATTTTTTAGATAAGAAAGTCGATTTATTGCAAATCAAATTTTTGTTTTCGGGCAATGTATTTCAAAATATGATCATTTCTTGCAGTAGAGCATAAGATTTTAATCCGTTTTTACAGTTCCTTGTTCAAGAAAGATTGCAATTGAAAGATTGCAAAAGATTGCAATATCATACCTTTAATGGTATTGTATTTTTTTAATTATTGGTATTTGAGATAATTTGTTTCTTTAATATCAATTTGACAATTATTAATTTTGTTTCGTAATTGATAACCATCACAAAAAAGTTTAAATAAATTCTATAATTATTGTCGACAAACAAAACAACTCTGAAGTGATTGTCCATAGGTTAAAAATTGTTAGAAATATATTACTTTACGCTCTAAAATCTCTCAATTCGGATCTCCCAACCTAAATAAAACAATTAATATTATTTTTTTCTAATTAAGATTTTTTGATGGATTTTTAAAATTTCCATAAAAAAGTTTGTGTGTCCCCAAAAACTTGAAGATGTTCTAAATAGGAGGTCGGACTATCCCAGGATTAAATAATCTTAGAAAATTTATCAAAGAAAATACATTTTTATACAACCTGCACATGATATTACAAATTTTCATTAAGAAAATTCAAATAAAATTAAACCAATTTTTTACGCTTGATTTTTTGCGCATTTCGAAATTTTTCGCCAAACGGCACTTAGACCGTTCAAAAACACAGAAAATATTTGCTTAGTCGAAAGCGATCCTGAATTATAATTTTTTAATGAATAAAATCTGTTATAAGACGTATTCCTTCATTTCCCGAAAAACTTGGCTCTTCTGAGAATACAACAATAATCTAAAAATACATTTCAATCACTAAAGATACACTGTTTTCTGTAAAATGACCTTCTTCATTTTAAATCCCGCATTGGCGTCCTGATCCTGCAGTAGGTTGCTTTTTGACTGGAGGGTGTTCCAATTGTGATTTCTCACAGTCCTGTTATGTATAAATTTTTTAATATCCCCTCCATTAACATTAATATGATTGATAAATTTCCAAAAATTAATTTCCAGCAAAATCACTATTTTATAAACACAGTTTGACGAAAATCATCTGTCGATCTCTTCGAACTGCTGGATTCCACACACAATTGGAACCTATAGGGATTTTCGTAGTGGACGGCAGAAGACCCGATGGGATGACCACATTTCCATTTCAGAGGGGAAAGTGTCTGGTTTGGGACGTCACCGTGTGTGAACTCCTTTTCCAATCAGAATATCAAATTATGCATCGAGAATCCTGGAGTCCCGTCTGAACGGGCTGAGAAGAGAAAAGCTGAGAAATACACTGGAATTGGGAATGGCAGAGTGTTTGTCCCCCTGGCTGTTGAGACGTCAGGAATACAGGGGCCTTCTACTCGGACCCTACTCCAGCGCATTGCCTCATTAATCGAAAGGGTTACCGGCGACCCGTGTGAGCACCGGTATTTAATCGAACAAATATCTATAGCCATAGTCAGAGGCAATACTCTGGCTATCTGCCAATGACGATTTTTCTCTTGACCTAATTTGATTATAAAATTATGAGGGACTTGGCCAAACTTTAATAAAATTAATTTTTTTAATTAAAAACTGATTTTTTTAGTTTTTTAAAGTTAATTGCATCCTAATTTCAAAATCTAAAAAAGTTGGAATTCTTTTGTTCTTTTTTTGTAGTTAGTTATATAGCCTTCAAATATGGACATATCCTGGACATTTTTCCTTACAAGTTGTATTTCTGTCGCATTTCTCGATTTTGGTGAAAATTCTCATTTTGAAGTACATTGATTTAGTTGTAATTATAGGTGCTATTACTTTAAATGTATTTTAATAGTATTGTTGTAAATTACAAGTAATGGTGACCACATATATACTTCAAAGTACCACTTTCTCAGCTCAATCGTTAAAAATATTTGTTCTGACCTCAAATATCGTTGTATTAACTTATTTTTGTTAGTAAATCTGTCATCTACTGTTGTTGATTTGTTATATGGAACGTGGAATGACTTCTTGTATTTGTTATTCAACTGATTTCACATTCTCTTGGACTATAGTAAGTTTTCAGGACTTATGAATAACATATTTCTTGATCTGATATCAATTTTTATTATGTTTGAGGCAGTTGAGAGAGCACTTTACCCAGAAATGATAAAAATTGGCGGTCTTTTGTGTAAATTAGGTGATTTGGGTAGTCTCGGATGAGAAAATTTGGTAAACTTAGTGGGGGGATTTTTTATATTGGGAGGTCATAATCTTCACGTGTGCCACCCAATATAAAGGTTAAACGATAACCGATCCAAATTTATTTATTTATAATATATTTTTTCAATATTATAGGTAATACAAACAAATTATTTATTAAATTAAAAATATTAATAATTTTAAAAAAACAATAATAAAATGCATCCTTGCACGTTTAAATCATGTGACAAGTCATTTACTCGTCCATACAAATTAGAAGCACACATTCGAACACATTTAGACGAAGTAATGACTAATTATAACAAAAATATTAATAGAGACCATATATCTGCAATATTGACTGGTGTAACAAAGCATATACACGCAAACAACATTTATTAAGACATCAATCCATCAGTCATCCCACCAAACCACAAGAAATAACAAAATTAAAGTTTATTAGCATTTTTAAAATTTAAAGTTGTCCATTCGAGGATTGTAGTGCCACTTTTGTGTCTGAACAAACCTTATCTCGACACAAAAATAGATTTCATTCAAATTTGAGCTTGAAATGTAACTTCAATCAATGTGATGCCACATTTTCAAATAAAAGACAACTTTTTTGTCACACCAGGAAACATGTGAGGGATAATATTTACCAGGAACAATTTTGTGTCCACAAACGTCAACATAAACAGAAGGGTATATTCAAATACTATTTGTATTTTAAATTTTAAGTCGAATTTTAATATATTAAATTAATAATGTTTTTAACAGAATTTATTTGTGGTCATTGTGGTACGTCTTTTTCATCAAAACGATCATTACACTCACACAATCAAAATATGTCTTTATTGTGCAATACGAATAAAAACTAAAAGTTTTTACTTGCGAATTTCCCCTCTGCTTAAAAAAATACACAACAAAGTCCAATCTTCAAAGCCATATAAATCGAATACATAAAGGGGTCACTTTTCCTTGTAAATTTGGAGATGGGTGCTCTTTGACTTTTTCTTCTAAAGTAGAATTTATTCTACTAATATGATAGCAAAAAATGAATGAACATTATAAAAATGTACATAAATAATATTATTTTATATTATTTTTTTAATAAAATGTTTGATATTTTAAATGTTTCTTGTTGGATATTTGTTGATATTTTTTCTTACGTAAAAAATTAAACTATGTTTTTTGAGCTTAAAATATTCAGATAGTTTGTTAATTTATTTTTCTACGTAAATACTGTCCTGGGAATTTGGTCGGCCGGTTTACGTCACTGGTGCTGAGACATTCTTTTTCACCAAATTAAAATTATTATGGAATAATTAATCCTTTAAATATTATTTTGAATTTATTTTAATAAGATTCAATGTTTTGTTACTAGTGCCTGATGGCATGTTCCTGAAGGAATAGTATTGAAGGTAACCTATGCTATTTAGGTGACGGAGTAATTAGAGAACTATTTTGAGAACGCTTGAATTACTTGTGTTGAATTTTGACAGTAAAACTTGGAATACTTCCCTATTAAGGATTTTCGCTGTCTCAAACATACCATCGGCATACACCACGAAATTTGAGCACAATATTAAATTACTAAATTTGAACGGAAAGATGTCTGATGAATTTAGAAACGATATTCAATAAAACATGTCAAATACAAAGTGTCGGCCAAGAAATCCGAGTTGCTTTCGGAAACACCCTACGTGGTCCTTTTAAAAAGAATTTGGATTTGATATCCATCGGATATTGCACTAAATAACTCAAGTTAAAATAGTTTCTTTCTAATCTAAAAAATCCAGTCCAGATCTGCGAAACGCCAGGGCGCCGAAGTCAATGCCTAAAATACCAAAAAATATTTTTTCAGAAAACTCTTCATTGAAAGAAATTATTAATAATACAAAAATAAAACTTATTATATAGTTTTATTTTACTTATTTCTAATGGAATTAACACGTGAAACAATTGAAAAAAATTAAGATTTTTACTGAATCCAAACCAATCGACGAATTCATTGACTGGAGGGAAAAGTCAAAAATCAAACGTATGCCGAAATTTTTAGTTTCAAAAAATCCGCAGCCTACATTACTAAAAATGGTCGAGAGTTGCGATTCTTTTGTATTGAGGAAACTGAATTTAAGCTAAAATACATTGAAGTTTGATATTTGCTGATTTAAATTAGGCTCAACACAATTTAAATCACTTTGGACGTGACAAATTATAAAGTTTATTGATACTTACGATTTATGGTACAAGACGTAGTGAAGTTGCCACTGTAGCATCTAAATGCGTTTATTGTCAGGTTAATTATTATTTTTAACAAGTTTGGTATTAAAAATGCTTGCGACTAAACCTGTAATTAAGCTTATCATGCCCTGGCGTCTTACACGTTTGGACTGTGATATTTAATATTATTTTCGAAGACAAAATCACTTAAAGCAAATTGAAGTAGAGAAATTTCACAGATACGACCTGTCTGCAAACAAACAGTCGGTTCTTTATATAGCAAAAGTAAAGATTATTCGGGTAGTCTTTACATGAAATAGAGCTGTCTCAAATTTCTTTAAAAGTCATTTAATTTACCAGCGCTTTTTTAAATAGTTAATGTTTTCCTCATTAGTTTCTGACATTTCAAATATCTTCTTAAAAAGATTCCCAAGATTATCTGTTACATTTATAACCGGGAAGTATTTTGCTGCTGAAAAGTGATAATAAATTCAGTGTAGTTTTGTAATATGCAAGTTAAAAATGTATTTTTAATAAATGTATTAATGATTTTTGTTACTAGAATTATAATTTCTTGAAAATATAAGAGAAAAACTGGAATAAACTGAAACAAACCCAATGAAAAGCATATCGACTAAATAGGGAATCTTTATTCAAAACATTTTTATGTCCAGCATGACCAGCCACGAGGAAGCAGTCAATGTATTAAATCCGACATTTATTTATTTATTTAACCGCCAAGACCACGGTAAAAATCAAACAAGCGTCACGTGATCCCGATGCACTCGACCAGGGACCTTATCTTCACTCGGTGATCTTTTCACGAGCCCACACAAGATCGCATTGGGCGGCAGGCCGTTTTGACGGGATTTGCTGACGATCCGAGGTTCAGCTTGATAAGGTCTTCCAGAGGAGCTGGACCGAGGCGTTCGTTATCGTGTGACCAACGATCAGTTAATCTGTGGGCCCTTTGTTGGATCTCCTGGATTCGCCTCCTGTTGGACCACGATAACCACGAACCTCATAATCCGCAGGCGTAGGCAATTGATGGTTCGAAGTATTGGCGGTAAATATTCGCCAGTACCGGGTGTGACCCGTTTTTCTATAGGCCGGATAAAGTTCTGAGGATGTTCAATTTTTTTTCGCATTTGCGAAGGAGGTTGTTTGCGTGCGGGAAAGCAGAGGTGCATTTCGAGGGTTACCCCTAGAAGGGTACGGACACGTTGTTCAGCTTTAAGTCGACTGAAGTCCTTCCCAATCTTTTGTCGGAAGTGAAAAGTGACGTGGCGGATTTCGCCGGGTTTACCACGAGTCTCTTGTCCGTCAGCCATAGGTTTAGCCAATTCAAGTTAGCTTGGAGCCTTTCAGAGGCCCTCTAGATGTCCCGGTCCCGTGTCAAAAAGGAAACTGAGTTCTTAAACCAAAATAATTTATTCCAAACGTATTAATTTGCTAGTTATTGGGAGAAAATTATTCTTCTTTAAAAGAAAGAAATAAACAAAAATAATACTTTGTTTTCAGTCAGTTACGATTTTTTTCTCACTTTCCATGTTGTCTTCATACAAATGATTTGCGTCAATTATGAAACTCCCGGCTGAGTTTATCTCATTTTCAGGGATTTTGATTATATTCTTGGTTCGACCATAATACTCTCCAGTGTTTTCGTCAAGACTGTATTTAGATCCAAGTTCCTACTTCAATAGACAACTTTTCAATGTAGAGGTCAAACCTCTATTGCTCGCCACCTTTTTTCAAAAAATTGAAAATTTCTAAAGAAACCTCCATTGCTTGCCAAATTCTAAATCTCACCGCTATTTTCCAATGTTAAAAATTTTTTTAGTTAAACTATCTTTTAATATGAAATAATCTTGACGGCGCTTTATTTAACATGCGAAAGTGTATCAGACTGACGTATAATGATAAAAGACACATAATAGCCTACATCGATGATAACATACATATAACAATAGAACATATAGCCTCTGTTTTTTCTTCAATTTTAAGAAAAAAATTTAACCAAGATCAATCAATGATCTCAGGATTGAGAAAAAATACTTGATAGTGATTCTTTTTTCTCAAGCAAAAAACTCCCATTCATTTTAACATATTCAACCATTAATACAGAGGTTATGACATTGATGGAACATATCAAACTTTGTGGCGGATTCATTGACGACAATTCTATTTTTTTGAAAGCGAAAAAAGTTGCCGATCTACACGGATTCATTGATTTTAAGGGTAGCAATGGGTGGCTTTATAAATCCAAGAAACGGAGCAATATAAAATTAAGAACTTTTCACGGATAGTCTTATATGACTGACGTAAACCTTGAAGATGAAATCAATTGTTTTATTTCAGTGATTTTCACAAAATTGGAAAAATATGAACCTGAAAATATTTATAATGACAACGAAATAATATTCTGCAAAAACATTCGTTTAAAAAGTTTTTTTCAAAAAATTCGCTCAGGCTGAAGAACCGGCTTATTTTATTTCTTATATTTTGAATGTTCAGTCCAATCTGTTACCACCAATGAATTTGTAGAAATTCGAGTCGATAAAAACCTACCGACTGATAATTCTAACCAGAATAATAAGCCAGAAATATTTTTTCATGACAAATCGAGCAACACAATTACTCTTATCGAAGTTGAGACCACCTCAAAAATTTGTCTCGAGCAGGTCGAAGTGGAAGTACGATTTGGTGGCGAATGGACTGGGAGCGATCCACCGGGCGAAAGTAAAGATCGTTCCTGTCGTCATGACCTGAGACGGAATAATGTCAAAATTCTTCAAAAATCATCTGGCGGTGCTTGGCATGGAGGACAGAGTGAAGGCATACATCGAGACACTGGTGTTGCGGAAGACCTTAGAAAGCATGCAAGCCAAGACAAAGCACGGGTTATCGATGCCTGTTAAAGAGGTAGGCCCTGAATCTAGACTCTGCGTTGACATGAATCTGCCCATCGGTGCATTATACGTGGGCCCTAAGAGAGTGAGTTTGATGTAAAAAAATACTACAAATTACAAAAACGGAAATTGAATAACTAATAATTACGTGTTCTTTTCAGAGTTTAACTTTATTGCTAATATATGTTACTTTGCACTTATTTTCCGAGGCGTGGTGACAACAATATTTTTTTTAGATTAAATGATATAAATATTCAACTTTTTAAGCATAAAACCATAAATCCCTCCAACCAAATTCGAAATAGCAATGAAGATTGAAATCACTTGCACCGCAAAAAACAAAATAACTGCTAATTCAGTAGTTATGTCACCAGGGAGGATTGATATACAAAAAATACATTGGCGATGTTGGACTCGCAACCGTTGGCGATCCCCACCCCGAGTTGGTAAAGAGCAAATTCTGAGCTGAGACGGGGGAATACACTCTTCGCTGCCAATTTAGCAGTCAAGTGGAGGAAGTAGTTTCCAATTGGTATAGCCAAGATTAATTGATTTAAATAACCTTTTTCAATAATCTGGTTATTACTGCATCCTTGCTCTCTCTAAAGGTGAGAATTATTGACATTCAAAACTGTTTTGTAATAAAAATAAAGTTTTTTTATCAATTATTATTAATTATCTTAATTTTAAAATGGTAAACCTAATACCTAATAAATTAAGCCACGTGTGAGTACGCTGTTGATTTACTTTGTGGTGCTCTCTTAATTATTTGCTATACTTTATTTTTTTATCTTAATTGGATTCAGAAGGAATAATCCAAGATGTATTTTCTTTTAATGACTTAATTATCTGAAAGTTCATCATTTTTGTGATATTTTTCGATTTTATTCCTTTAATCTCCTTTTTTTACTTATCTATACTTTTTGTGATATTTTTCGAGTTTGTTCCTTTAATCTCCTTTTTTTTACTTATTTATACTTTTTGTGATATTTTTCGAGTTTGTTCCTTTAATCTCCTTTTTTACTTATTTCTATTTATATTTTTTGTGATATTTTTCGATTTTGTTCTTTTAATCTCCTTTTTTACTTATTTATATTTTTGTGATATTTGAATCTTATGTCACGGTCGGCTCATATGGGTGGGCGACACGTATGGCTCTACCCATTTATTTTTTAATTTTGATCGGCAAATATAGTATTAAATATTGTCGTAAGTTATAATGTCTAGGCCCGTTCTAAGTGTCCGGAGTGATAAATCGGATTTATCACTCCAAATCATCTAAATTCTTTGTTTAAGATCTGAAATTCTTAATGATTACTTTTGTTAATTCAATAATTTTTTAAATTATTAAAATTTGAAAAAAGTAACTCAGTTAACAAGAACGCGGAAATTAAACAAAGAAATTTTCATCATTGAGCGTCATAGTAACGAACATAAAAATGTAAGATTACTCTATGCGAATTTTTTTTCACAATTAACTTCAATTAATTCAATTCAAATCCTTTAGTTTTATAACTATTTGTTGATTGCTAAAAAGACTATAAAATATAGATATTGACTAAATCGAAAACCGAAACTAAACATAAAAATAGATAATAAAATTTACAAACATTGTCCCAAACAGTCTCGTATAATATCTCTATGTCGAATAAAACAAAGCAAAAGTTCACTTATATTATGAAACAATTTTTAAAGAAACATTACAAATGTAATCGAGCATTAATAGGAAAAAAGTAAGCAATTGGGTGGCTAAGGGAATTGTCGAGGGCCTGAGGGTCAGCTCAACGATGCCGCGCTGCGTATTGAGTGGCAGTTTCCGCGGAGCACAGCAACCGAGATTCGCTGGAACAGCCAGCTCGTCTCCCTCCGGTCGTTTGTTTTTGTGGAGATTTTTCTACCAATGGCGGTGAGGAGTTGAGTCGCAGCCTTTCCGACGATTCCAGAGGTTTCGAAGGCGAGGGGGGCAAACTCAAAAGCGTCCGAAATACACCGGTATTTCGTCATCTTTGTCTCTTCAGCCAGCGCACTGGCGGAACCCGGGTTTGCGACAGTCCTGGGAAGCATTGTCGCCGAAAAAGAGTCGACACACGTGGCATCCCAAACCAGGGACTTGCCTTCCCTAAAAGGAAAGGTCGTCATCCCGTCGGGACGCTTGCCGTCGCTCCGGGAAAGGCCGACTGGCTCTAGGGTGGAAGGGAAACCAGCCGACTCTAGAGCCCTCCTCACAACGTCATTCAGATGAGTGTGACGGGGAATTCTCCCGGCACTCTTCTTACACGACAAGGCGTGCAAGCCGTTTGACGAAATTGAGGACCCGCACCGGCAAGGGTGGGGCTGGCAGATGTCCAAACCCAATCGTAAGCTGATCCCAATCCGCAAGGATTCGTCGTCCAGTAGTAACCCCGTACTAGGAGTGGGGAGAGCTTTGAGCCAGTCACCCGTGTGCGGCTGACAGGCGCAGTTAAGGGTGGCCAGCTGGAGTTGGTCCGACTTGGAGCGAAGTTTTCGTAATGTGTTCAAGCAGAGAATTTCGTCCCAGCCCCTTTGAACTGAAGGGATCGTGGGAAAATCAAGGTCGAGTGAGCACCACGTACGGCATGCAGATGAGAATTCCGAGAGCTCATTAAGTTCGAGAGAGGGAAGTAGAACTGAGCAAACGGAATTCCTGGAAGCCGACATGGATGAGAGATAGCAGGGTAGGGCCAGGTCCGCACAGGGGCGGATCCCGATCCCCCCGAAGCGAGTTGGTAAACTGGCACGGGTAAAACCGTCACCAGTGAACCTCAAATTGAGGTGGAATGTTAGCGATTGGTGGACAAGATTATCGATTCTGGATAATGAGTCTGTGGCAGCGAAACACGGGGAGGAACGGAGAATATAGGTCAGTCTGGGGACGAAAAGAAAGTTCTTCAACAAGAAAAACGCAAGATGCGAGCCAAGCCCACGGATCCGATCAGTGAGTAGTTTAATTTCGTCCCATTTAGACGATAAGGCATTTTCTATGCCAACAGCGGAAATTGGAGAGCCCAAGATAACTGGATCGCTGGTGGGCGTTAGCCTTAACCCAACGATCAGGCTGCTGAGAGAGGAGAATGTGTTGCGGAGAGCGGGGGGGCAAGAGAAATGTTTACGAGTTCGCATTTTTCGCCGTTAAGAGATAGTCCGATCTTGGAGAAACCGGAAGTGATTCTCTTAACGTCTTCCATAACGACCTCTGTAGGTCCACCAATCGTCACGTCGTCCAGGTACCAGAAGTTAACAGTGGAAGAAAGGTTCCGTGCAATGTGGTCAACAGAGAGGGCAAACAGCAATGGGCCCAGTGGGTCACCCTGCTGAATGCCGCATTCTGACATGATGATCTGATCATGGATCAGAAGGCAGCTTGGGGCAGAGTATGCCAGCTTTACAATTGGGAAGAGAGCGGGGCAACGTGCCGAGACCACTTCGAGCAGATGGTCCCGGCGGACGCAGTTGAATGCGTTGCTGACGTCCAGCTTCACGATGAACTTGCAGTCTTCTGGCTTTGACTGGACAAGTTGGCGAGTGCCGTGCGCGAGAATTTCGCAGGCACCTTGGACGCCGACACCGTACTGGAAAGGGAGAAACTCCAGACTCAGGGGGGGAACCACCCTGCGGGACATTATCTTGGCCGAGAGTCTCCTGAAAACGTTACCGACCGCAATGGGCCTCACGCCACCATCGGCTTTCGACAGGGCAATGAGGCCAGCAGATTGATTGAATATAAAATGAAAATGTAATTTTTTAAAAGTTAATTTTTTTAATCATTGACTTTGGAATTGTCTTCCTTTCACCAGATGTGCAATTCTCAACGAGAACGGAATGCAGAGAAACTTCTTCCACTACTAGAAATTGTTCCTTGCTAAAAAAACTAGTCAGTGGATATTTTCTTGTTTTTATATTTTTATCGAAATCAATTTTAATTGTAACATTATCTCCAATTGTGATATCTTTTTTTCGAAAATTTTTATTTGCGTCTTCTGTAACTTTTCTTTTATACTTTTCATTATGAGTTTTTACTTCTAAGGATAATTCCGTTTCTTCCGATTCTGAGTTAATCTCTTCTTCTGCGCCTCCACATGGCAAAATATTAAAACCCGTTATTCCGTAAAATAGACTGGGTAAATAAAAAGAGACTAACCAAAATGGTGACTTTCCAGTTGCGCGATGACAAGTTATGTTGTATTTATACACCACCTTCTGTAGAATTTCTCTCCACCTTATAGATTCTGTTGCGAACAAAGTCCTCCCCAACCAACGTTTGAGATTTTGGTTATATCTTTCTATTTGTCCTCGAGATTGTGGGTGCCTTGGTCTTCCATATATCGGAGTTATTTTCCAATCATCAAGAAGTTTTGAAACTTCTTTGTTGCGGAATTCCTTTCTATTGTCCGAATGAAAATAAATTGGAGGACCGACAGTCTGGAATAAACTCTCAATTGCATTATAGATGCTTTGTGATGTTTTATTCTCTAACGCGAATGACCATGCAAACTTTGTGTATGCATCGATGACAGTAAGTATCCATTTAAAATTGTCATTATTTGCAGAATACCGCCTTAGATCTATACAGTCGGCGATAAATCTTTCGTATTTTTTTCCACAGAAATCATTCTGATATTTTCACAAGTACTTAAAGAGTTAAATGATTGGCACGGTATGCATTTTGATACAAAATCACGAATTATGTTTAAAAAACGTGAAACTGTTAAATAAAAATTTAAACTTTTTAATATAAAAATCCGGAAAAAAATATAGACATTTTATCCCCAATTCGACCCATTTCCTATCTAATTCAACAAAAATAAAATTAGGCGACACAAATAAAATTTATTCCCAAAATCATAATGATTTGGAGTGATAAATCCGATTTATCACTCCGGACACTTAGAACTGGCCCGGACGCTATAACTTACGACAAATATTAATACAATATTAATTCTAAAATATTATGGCAAACCATCAAGCTTTATCATATTTTTTCGAACCACTTAGTGTAGATTATTTGGACACAAGGATGTCCCGATTTGAAAAAGTTTAGGAGCGTTATCAATGAATTACACATGATTTCTAAAAGGTACAGTTATCCGAGAATCTCCACTTAAGATCACACCAAATTTTGAAAATATTGAGACTTACGAAAACAATGAAATGAGGTACCAAACTAGCGCCCATCCATTTTTTACATTTCCTGAAAATGACAATATTGCGTTGTTTGCGATTTTAAAAACTTTGGGAATGTAATTTGTCGCGACCCACGCTGGCGACCAGAGCGACCTTTATTGTTGACAAGATTGACAGGGCGACCTACATAGTTTGACACTAATTACTGACTAAAGATAATTGCTAAAAAATCAAAAAACTTTACATTTTTTTATCTCTATTCATAGTAACTATTTCGTAATTCGAACTAAATGTTTGTTAGGAAAGACAACTAACCATTAATCTGTATTTAGACATTATATTTTTTACTTTTCCCTTTTCTTCATATGGGGATTCAAATCTGTGTAGCTTCAATGACGGATTCGTCCCACAATCATTTATTATTCGTTTCTAAAAATAAATACATCGTAAATTTACCATTAAGTTCATCTTCGACAAACGATGCCTCGTTGTTTTTATCTAAATTATAAATAAGATTATAACCTGGTATTTCATGAATCACAGTGTTAATTCCAGAAATACCCCTAAACTTTTGAAAGGGGTCTCATTGATCGCCGAGTGGTGTGTCGTATTATACGAAAAAGTTACTTTGTCTACAAATTGTTCCCAATTTTTACGTATTTTTATCTAGAGAAATTGTACGATAAGACCGGTTCAGTAGCATGTTATATACAGTAGACTATTCATTTAACGAAAATGAAAATTGAGCATTCGTTAAATGAATTTAACGAAAAAAATTGTTTAATTAAAAATGTGTCATGTAATCGGTAATTTTAGGTTCCTTCTTTTTAATTTTTGCCAATATATTTCTCAAATTTGTAATTAGGTGAATATGTTCACCAGATTGAATAGACGAGGTGAATAGACGTTTGTTCTGAATCCATGCATATAGTGGTTCATATATCTTATCAGTACAACTTTTAAATGTAATATTCTTTTTTTGTTTGTGACGCCTTGATCCATACAATTGCATTTTCTTCAACGTTGAATTGATCACTCCAATTGGCATATTAAACCGCTAAGCCAAATTTTCTTTAGTAACAGCAGGATTATTTTTCTTGAAATCAATAACTTCCAGTTTTTGTTGAATTTGATAAGTTTTTCTTTTTTTCTTCATATTGTTCACCCTTGCACACATGGTTTACTACAAAGAAATAGCGAGGAAAAATTATTTTAAAATTTTATCAAAAATTTTAATTTTCGTTATTTAAATATTCGTTAAATATATTTAAATATTTACTAATACAAAGAAAAAAAAATTTATTTTTGAATTTATCTAAGGAATTTGTTATTTTCAAATAAAAAAAATAATTAAAACTGTATATATTAAATGGCTGACCTAATTTCTGTAGAATTTTGTCGCATGGTATTGGTGTTATCTAATGTCGCACTTCAGGGCTTATGTCAAGGATATTAATGAATACGACAACATTAAAAAGATATTATGTGGAATTCAAATTGAGGATACCAATACTCAGAGGAATCGCAGATTGCGAAAAAAATCCTCACATTTTTTCGTGAGGAACAATAAGTTTTACGTTTAATTCTAATTTAATTTAGACTGTTTCTGAAAGGAAATATTGAAAAATTGGTTATTCCTCTCGACTGTGAGTCAGAGATGGAAGCCCACGCCAGGTCCCTGCATGTGATCTCGCATAAAGGGATAATGCAGTTTACTGCTACAATACGACAATGCATTCGTTCTCGAATGAGACACCTTTTAAACGCTATCGAGGAATTTCGGGGATAAATTCCTTACATATGGACGAAATCACAGAAGGTGATACATTTAGACTTACTTTTAGACTCAGTGACGAGCTTGATTGACGAGTCCGCCGTATTGTTTCCAATTTTTAGTTCCTTTTGGAATTTATTCACCACTTCTTCAATTAAATTTCAAGTCTTACCAGAAGCAGTTTTATTTTTTAAAGATTTGCAGACAACAAATTTGCTGTAGATGTCTTAATTGTCAGTATCCAATTAGATCCATCGTTAAACTCTTTATATCTTCTAACATCGATAAGATCCGCCTGGAATCTTTCATTGGGTTTTCCTGCAGTTACATGGTAATTAAAATCAGACACCTAGGTATATTTATTTTTTTTTTATTATATAATTTGTACGATGATTGGACGTTTTACAGTGAAATAGAATTCACTGCACTTTTTCTGAAGCTTTCGTATTCTCCAGTGGGATTCTTGGTGAATGGCGAATGCTAGTGTCCTCATCTCGATTTCATTGTCCAGACAAATGACCAATTTGTGTTTTTGGTTATTCTCGTCCTTTAGATAAAGACTATGAGTTAGGAGTCGCAAATATACCGATCATTAATAATGATAAATTTTTTTTTTTTAACTAACAATTAACACCGAAAATAGTTAAGTTCCAGCGGCGAGGACGCAGTGTGCGTTGCCCCGAACAATGGCCAGGCCGATGCGCTGGCGAAACCAGAGGCTCTCTCTCGAGTCCTTGAGCCTTCTCCCGATGAACTGCCCGACCTCTTTGAATAATGATAAATTGAGTCGCTTTTTTCATGCTAACATCTTTTGAGAGAAACCATAATTTTTTTTCTAAAATGACGCTAAACCATTTCTTAAAATGAATTTTTCTGGTTTAAATTAAATATCAAATTTAAATTAAATCACCTGTCAAACTGAAGGTCGCCAGCGTGAGATGGTCGCCAGCATGGGTCGCGACATAATACAATTATTAATTTATCAAAAACAATTTTTTAAAACAAAAAGTTAGTTAGATATCATTTTTTATCTTTGCGCAAAGTTTTTGAAATCTTGGTGTAATTGAAGAGAGTGCTACTTTTAGCTCATTAGTCACTACTAAACGAGTTCGATATTTAGATTTCATTGCAGCTTGTACAGAAATCCAGGAGGATTTTCCCAAAGTATATTTGCTGTCACCCAGCGACAAAGAGTATACAGTGAATCCTCGCAAATTGGCCACCTCGCAAATTGGCCAATTTTTAAATTGGCCAATTTTTTCACAATTTACTAAGAAAAAAATTAATTTTCTTAGTAAATTGGCCAATTTTCAAATTGGCCACAATTTTTGAATTATTATTTTTTTTAATTAGAAAATAAACTATTTTTTTAATCACATGTCTTATAAAATTTCTCGTGGACGTTATACTCGGCTCACTTTTCTTGAAAAAACACAAATTATAAACTACAAGGAAGAAAATGACAGTGTTTCGTGTCAGCTTCTGGCTGACAGATTCTCACATTTATTCCACAAGACGATCTCGAGAAAGACGATCAATAATCTACTGCTTAATAAAGACTCTATTTTACGGGATTCGAAAATCTATCAAAATTCGTATAAAGCTGCTCACAAACAAAATTTCCTACGCTTGAAGAAAAATTGATCGAATGGATGGATACAATAGAGTCTAAAGGTATTAATTGAAAACCAATTTTTAGGTGGTTTTTTGAATGATTCCTTAATATCGTGTAAGGCTGCGCATTTTGCCGAAGAGCTACAACTTAGTAACTTTAAAAATTCTAATGGATTTCTGGCAAAATTCAAAAAGAGACACGGTTTTAGAATGCTAAAATTACATGGAGAGATGCGAACAGATAAAGTAGTTGACATTAATTCTTTTCGTGAAGAATTTAAAGAAATTTCTAAATCGTATAAGCCTGATCTAATTTATAATTTGGATGAAACTGCATTATACTACAAGCTAAATGCCTAGATGTTTTAAAAATTTTGACTATGGATGTCTTGTCTCACAGAAAGCTTGGATGACTGGATCTATTTTTATTGATTGGATTATTAGCTTTGATCTCCAGCTTAAAATTAAAAAGAAGAAAATTTTATTGCTAATAGACCACTGTCCTGCACATTCTATTCCTCAAAACTTGGATTGTATTAAGATTTTATTTTTTCCTAAAAATTCTACTGGATTACTACAACCAATGGATATTGGAATTATAAAAACCTTCAAGACTCATTTCATGAGAAGAAAGCTACAGTACTTAACTGATTTGCTGGAGACTGAAAATATTTCTGTATACAATTCATACAAAAAATTGACATTAAAAGATGCAATTTTGTTTGTTAATATGGCTTGGGATGACGTATCTACTGAAACTATTCAAAATTGTTTTAAGATTTTAAATGAATCTAATCACGAAAATACATTAATTGAACATTATGAGACTGAAATTGAAAGAACTGACATTTTCGATCCTCTAATGAGCGAAGATTTTCTAAATATCGAAAACACAGAAGATCAAGATATAAACGAAAATTGTTTACAAGAGGATCAAGAGTCTGAAATTAGCGACGAAGAGACAAAAATCATATATCCACTCGATAGAAAAGATATTGCAAAGACATTAACTAGAATAGAAAGGCAACTTTACTGTAATGCAGAAAATGAGAATGATGTTTCGCTGATTACTGCAATAAGAAAATACAAAGAAAATGTAAAAAGAGCAAATAAAAAGGAATTAGGGATTGAATTTTATTTTAATAAAATTTAAACGTGTTTATTTTATTTTTTAAATATTGATTTTTTTCAAAATGGCCAATTTGCGAGGATTCACTGTATAAAAAATAACAACCTTCTCCACAAGAGAGTCACAGCAGAAACATTCGGAGGTGAAGAGCTTGGAAGATGCGTATATTGTGGCAGGCTCATTCGAAAAGCTTCCCCAAGTACAGTTGTACTTTGTAAACATAACTACTATGTTCAGGGGGAGTTGCCAATAATAATAATTTGGGTTCACAGGGAACATGCACGTATATGAAAAATTGTTCGGTCAAAAAATTCTTTAAAACGTATTAACTTTTTTAAACTTGTAGATACAAAAGAAGTCGAATAATATTAGGATCTTGGGTTCATAGGGAACATGCACGTATATGAAAAATTGTTCGGTCAAAAAAATTCTTTAAAACGTATTAACTTTTTTAAACTTGTAGATACAAAAGAAGTCGAATAATATTAGGATCTTGGGTTCATAGGGAACATGCACGTATATGAAAAATTGTTCGGTCAAAAAAATTCTTTAAAACGTATTAACTTTTTTAAACTTGTAGATACAAAAGAAGTCGAATAATATTAGGATCTTGGGTTCATAGGGAACATGCACGTATATGAAAAATTGTTCGGTCAAAAAAATTCTTTAAAACGTATTAACTTTTTTAAACTTGTAGATACAAATGAAGTCCAAAAATCGAAGTTTTTTCAAACAATTTTACGGGATTTTCGGGAGATGTGAAGCTAATACTCGAATTAATGTATTATCAATATAAAATACGCCCAGTGTTATTGACATCTGGAGTACATTAAAAATTATGAGAGACAAATCAATCAAGGTTGTGTGCTTCCTCGACAACAAGCATTTTTAATGATTTTCGTGGATTACGATATAGCCAGAAAGTAGAGACGCCAAAAAAAGACAAATCAAAGACTTAATTTTTCTGGATGTCTGCTATTGATTGATTTTAGTTTTATTTGATCATTTTTTGATTCTTCATTATTTTTAATAGATTTCTTGTTAATAGATAAATCAGAATAAAGATGGAGTAAAAAAATTCAAAAAGATATTAAAAAATCATTATAAAAATGTCAAAATAATAAGAGATTGACTTTTAAGGAATAAAATCAAAAAAATGATGAAAATGATAAAATTTCAAATTCTGTAATCAGGAAATGAAAGTTCATAAAGATTTATTCCTTACAAATCAAATTAAATAAGAATGTAGAAAAGTACACATAAAATACCAACAAACTAAGTCAACCACATGTATCAACGTGTTAATATTTATTAGGCTTATCTTTAAAAATAGGTTAACCATTTGTGTAATGATTTTAATTTTAATAAATATAAATTTTATTTATATTTTCGAGAAGCTTCTCCTACCAATTTCAGTGAGAAATTGAATCACAACCTAGCCGACGATTCCTGAGGTCTCTATAAACTTGGAACTCTCTCTCTGGATTGTCAATTTTATAAAGAACCATGCCTTTACCTACGACCTGAGTATCACAAAAGAGCATTCTTAAAATAAGTTGATGACCAGAAATTATTTTTAAAAAGTTGATGACATTTCATAAAACGATCAAGCCACCTTACTGGAAGCTTTAAAATCGGATAAATATACAATTTAGACTGTCCTTCGTAAAATTTAAAATCAAGAGCCGCAGAATGTATCCCGAATGCCTTTGGGATCTTTACAAGAATATATCTTCACTGACTAATTGAGGGTACATATAGTGGAAAATCCGTAGTTCTCGGCGCTCTGATGTGGGGATTTTAGCCTAAGCGAGTTCTTGATAGCTGCAAACATTTTACTGATTTAACTCATCAATTGAAATTTCCTGAACTTTATTAATGTCCTTATTAAGTTCAAAGTGGACTCCTGAACTTTATTAAGTTCAAAGTGGGATTTTCCAAATTCAATATGGGATTTCAAGTTCAAAGTGGGATTTTCCAAATTCAATATGGGATTTCAAGTTCAAAGTGGGATTTTCCAAATTCAATATGACATGATTTCTAGATGGTCCAGTTATCCGAGAATCTCCACTTAAGATCACACCTCCAATATATCTTATAGCAAGGATTGTATAGCAAGAATCTCCTTTTTTACTTATTTATACTTTTGTGATATTTGAATCTTATATTATATGTCACCAAATCAGCAATGTATCTGTCACGAGGTCTCTTAGCGATTATAGGAGTTATTTGAGGCTTTGTAGCCATCAATTTCTTTGACTGACAAATATAGATCCAAAAAATACTTGATAAAATGAACATTTTGACACAATCTGAGCAACTTTGGATCGGGTAACATCGTAATAACGATTACGAAGTTTGTCGAGTAGACGATCTCGTCCAAAGTGATCCATATTATGTTCTTTTCTTAGTCTATATCTTTTTTTCTTGTCGACATCTTTAAAAGATGTTGGATCGCGATCAGAATTAATATAATCTTTAATTTGTTCTATTTCTTGCAAAAAAAGCTTCACTGAAACCATGCGGCAATTTGAAATAATTCAAATCTTTATAATTTGAATGAAACAATTTATGATAAAAAAATAAAAGAAATTAATTTTTGTGTAACTAATTATCGGCAGATTTGAATGAAACTGTTATTTACTAGAAGTTAACAAAGTCATCTATCCTAAGTGGACCCCGCCAACATAATTGACGTTGATTTGAAATAATTATTTTTTATTAGTTATAATATGTCACCGTCCGTTGAATGGACACGCCGTTAAGTGGACAATCTCCATTTCCGTTTATTTATCATTTTTTCTCCGGCAATAATTATATTCGTGTATGCATGTTCTCGTGCATCAGATATCGCGGAATCGATCTCATATGCCTTCATTCCTTCAAGATCCAGATCTGATATTGTATTTGGATATTCACAGCCCATAAAAATGTAAAAAGGAATTTGTTTCGTAGTAGCGTGTATCGTGTTGTTATAATCAAAAATTATATCTTTAATAATTTCTACATAGCGTCCAAATAGACCAGATGACGAGCTTGTTGAGGATATCTAACGTTTTACGCTTTGGTTTAACCTAAATTTTATTTAAATTGTACTTTTCACACAATTTAGTCATATAGGAATTAGTAAATTCCTTTCCATTATCAGTATGTAAACTCCGTGGTGGTCCGACATAGTAAAACACGTTCTGAAATAAATCCGATATTTCTTTAGCCGATTTTGTCTTGGCTAATTCCACAATTGCATACTTTGAAAAAAAGTCGACGATGACCAGAATCTAAAAGAGCTTGTATTTAAAATTATAAATAACAAAGAAAATGAATCATTGATGTCACTATATCTTCGTAAATCTATTAAATCAGCTATATAACGATCTCTTGGTCTTTTAGCAATTATTGGCGTAATAGGAGGTTTAGTGGCCATCAACTTTAATGACTAGGAATTTGAAACATAAAAAATACCTGACAATGAACACATTTTTTATAGCATTAGCAATCTCTCGAGGAGATATGGAATAATAAGATGTTCGCAATTTACTAAACAATCTATCTCGTCCGAAATGATTGTAGTTATGCTCCGCCTAAATTTTTTTTAACTTTTTTGAATACCTCTAAGGTTTTTTCCCTTAGTTCCACTTCGTCCTCACAAAAAAACGTAACCGAAGGCCCTTGTGTAAAATATACACTTTATCTTCATTGAATATCATTTTTTGGCCAAATTTTTGTATCGAAATCTTTTCTTACGGTCGACATTCCCATCCGACTCATCAATTGACTGGCCGTCTTGAATTTCTTTGATTATTTTTAAATCCGAAGCTTTCAGTTTCACAAAACCCATTTTGCACGCTTAAAAAAATAATTAAAAATATTAACTATTAATATTTTAATTAATTAAAAAATGCATTTTCAATCAATTATTTATAGAATTTGCTATTTATTTTGCTTTTTATGCTCTAGTGTCCATTCAACGGCGTGTCCATTCTATGGACGGTCACATAATATTATCTATTAACTTAAAATAATTCGATTGTCATCTATTTCATAAAAGTTACATTTTTATTTTAATAAAAAGTTGTCGGTCCACTCAACGGCGTGGTTTATTGGATGGACGGTGACATTATATGTCACGAGCCTAGGTTGTTACCGAGCCTAGGTCGTTACACTTATGGACTTAGAAAAAATTAGACTTATTGTACAAATTTCTCCGTATGGACTTTCAAATTTCTTGAGTGCAAGTGAAGGATTGGTACCATAGTCCTTTTGAATCCTTATCTACAATTTAGAATAATTTGAGTTTACCTTATCTTCAATTTTAAATGAATGTTTTGACTGATGAACACCCATTTTTCTGTTCATTTTTTAGAAATATGGAGATGTCACATCGGTTGGAGGAAAATTAAAGGAAAATTCTATGTTTTTGAATCTATTCTATATATCTGAATTGTCACTCTTCATCTCAGTGTCTTTTTCGGGAATGAAGTTGTTCGATCCTTTAATCCCACGATATCTATGAAATGGGGAATCTCCTAAAAATGAATAATTTAAAGAAAACCAGTAGAAGAATGTTTACTTAAATTATAAAAATAAACAGCTTCATCTATATACTTCGTCCAACACTCATCTTCATCATTAGCCATCATTTTAGATAGCGACCTCGTAACCGTTTGGTCAAAACGCTTGATGATGCCTTGATTTCTCGGATTGTTTGGCCTACTGTGTATCTGTTGAATGTTGAAACATTCACACAAGGCAGTGACATGTGGATTTTTGAATTTAGTTCCATTATCCGATTGAAAATATTGACACGGTCCAAAACGTAGAAAATTTTTTTGAGATTTTCAGCAACGTCAATTCCGCTTTTATGTTCTAGGTTTCGAGTGAATGCAAACTTCGAGTAGACGTCAATGACCGTTAAAAGCCATGCTATAGTTTCATTTGTTTGTTTTAATCTTTAATATATAATACAAAAAATTGATACATCTTCAGATCAATTAAATCCATCTGGAATTTTTAATTTGGACGATTAGCAATCACATGATTTTTTTCATCCCCTAGTTTCATGGGAGTTGGAAATTTGCAAATTTCACAATCGGCAACAATTTTTCGGATTATTTGTCTTTTTACAGTGAAGTATCTTTCATGGGACATGTACTCGAGAGTATTATGTCCACAATGCGAAACGAGATGAATTTGGCTAGCCACCAATTTCATCTCGTCAACGTTGTCCGTCGAAATCACTAATTTGTGATTTCCACACGGCTGTTTGAGGTATATTCTTCCATTGATTAAAATAAACTTTTCAGCTTTATTTTTAAGGCAGTAAACTTTTTGTCTCGATTGATTTTCGATATTTTGTCCATTTAAAACTTTTTCTAGTAATCGATACTCAGGAATTCCTTGTCGTTTGGCCATTTTCTTTTTTGAGACATTTTTAAAGCTGCTCGAAGAGTATTTATTCTTGCCTTCTCCTGTTCTTTTTGCAGAACATTCATTGTATTAAGACTATTTTCCATCACATTGTCTATTGTGTCATCCTATTTTTATACTCAAGATCTCGTCTTATTTTTATCAAATTAGAGGTTACAGAATCGTCGTCGAAAGCCAACAAGCCTTGATAATCTTCAAGGCAAACTTCATTCGGATATTTGGCTCCGATAAAAATTTCGAATGGTATTTTTCTTGTTGTCTCGTGAATGGTGTTGTTGTACATGAATACAATTCGTTTAAGGCAGGTTAAATAACTGCCAAATTTATTCTCTGAAGCAGTTGTTGACGAAATTCACCTTTTTATTGATTGAATCTTAATGTTAAATTACCTTGTATCTACCTTTCAACTTGACCTTGTATCCAAGGGGCACGAGGTCTACCAAATATCTGTTTAGTGCCGAACTCGAGGCACATCGCATGCATTTTAGAATTTTTAAATTCTCTACCATTGTCGGTATGCAGAATTGTTGGTGGTTGATATGCATAAAAAATTTTCCGAAACAATTCAGTAATCTCTTCTCCATTTTTTGTCTTTGCAATATCAACAATTCCAAATTTGGAGAATGATTCAATGACCACAAGAATCTATTCATTAATTTATTGATTCTTACCCAAGAATAACCATCATTTTTTGAAGAATACCGCCTAAGATCTATTAGATCCGCGAAATATCTATCGCGCGGATTTTTAGCAATGATTGGAGTAACTGTAGGTTTAGTAGCCGTTGTTTTTTGAAAAACAGAAATTTGGTCTCTAGTGCAATTGTAAAAAGTTCTTCTTAAAATACTGAATAGTCGGTTTCGTCAAAAATGATATTTGTTATGTTCAGCCTAAAAATAATTGTAAGAACTACAGTGGTCGTCAAAAAAATTGCTCACCAATGTTTATGTCTTTATATAGCATTATTTTGATTTATTTTTTTTGTAAACATCTTTAAGTAGTATTTTATTATTATACCTTAATTTTTATAATAAAATTTTTCTTTTTTATTTACAAACTTAAACAAAACAAAAAATTGCAAGACAAAAAACATTAGCACAAATTTGGAAATCTCATTATCAATAATTAATATGTCCTCCCCTTGCTAAATATAAAGAATAACTCCTTTTTCTCATTGAATTTACTAAGTTTTGTAAAAAACTTTTAGGAATTGACTGCCAAATTTTCATAATATTTGTCTTTAGATCCTTTTTACTTTTCGGGGGATTTTTAGCTAATTCTCTTTTCATAAAGCACCATACATGCTCTATTAGGTTAAGATCCGGTGATTGCGATGGCCAATCAAGAATAATATATTTTTTGGTCTCGAAATATGCCTTTACCATACGAGATGTATGGCATGAAGCATTATCCTGTTGAAAAATAAACGAGGATAAGCCCATTTTTTCAGCTGATTGGTCCAGATTATTAGACAGTAAAGTTATATAATATCCAGAGTTCATAGTTTCTACGATAAAAACCAAATTGCCTACACCACTATACGATATACAGCCCCAAATCATAACTCTCCCTAATCCGAACTTAACAGTCGGCAGCAAATGTGCATTTTTTAACTCCGTTTTATTTTTTCTGTAAACAAGCTGATGTTTTCTGTTGTTAAAAACATCGAACATTGACTCATCTGAGAATATCACCGATTTCCATGTACTATCAGATATCGATAAAAATCGTAGTGACGCAGACCATCTCGAAATGATATTTTTTGAGAAAGCAATGGCTTTCTTTTTGCTACACGACAATATACCCCATTTTTGTTCAAAGTTCTCAGAATTGTCCTAGGGGAAACATCAATATTGAAAGTTTCTTTAGTTTTGTTGGACAAATCCACTGCCAACAATGTAGGATGTGATTCGGTTTCATTACATAAAAATTGTATTTGGGGGGAACTTAGTTTCGGAAGACGTCCTGAGCCCGGTCTCCGATGCAGTGTTCCAAATTCTCGAAATTTTCGAATATTAAATGAAATTGTGGAATACGGCAAATAAAGTATTTTTGAGATTTCTCTGATTGATTTAACCCTCTTTAAAGTACGCAATAATCATTTCTTTTTTAAATTCAGTTAACTGTTTCTTGGGAGAACGTGGCATATGCAATAACAAGAAAAGTGAGCAATGTTTTTTGTCACGAGATTTAAATTTTTATGCTTTAAATTCCTTATATTGAAATAAAATCGCATTAATAAATTATTATATTTAAGAATTAGAATAAAAAATGAAGCGTAAGATTAAATTTTTTATTAATTTGTCAATAAAAGCATGAAAAAATGGCTGAGCAATTTTTTTTGACGAGCACTGTACTTCTATATAGGCTTTTTTAAGTTCTAGTTCATCAGTGGCAAAGTATCTCATTTTTATGTTTTTTATCTAGAATTCTATACAACGGAGATTACCACAATGAATGTAAGATCATTTTTGAAAATAAATTTTTTAGATAATCTTCTAAACCCTTCCTTTTCAGCTTTACATAGCTCCATTGGGAAAAAGAAAGTCACGTGATCCCGATGCACACAGGGACCTCATCTTCGCTCGGTGATCTTTCCACGAGCCCACACAAGATCGCGCCGGGCGGCAGGTCGTTTTTGACGGAGCATTGGCTGACGGACCGAGATTCAGCTTGATAAGGTCGGCAACTACTTAACAAATTAATACTAATAACTTTGAAAATTAATTAATTGATATTTAATAGTTATTGTTTTGAACGCGACATTAACACCGATTTTTTCTTACTATTTGAAAATTCAACCTAGCTATGAATTTCGACCTATACTTCATGAATTGGACAAAATTGCGAGTATTTTACAAGTATCGAAATGCTTGGATTCGAATTTATCCAACATTAAAGCTGAATTCGTCCCGTAATCCCTTCCCATCCGAACCTTAATAATATTAAAAATTGATTTACAACTTTCCCCTATCGCATAATTGTATTTACTACAATGCACGCCTATTTTCCTATTCATTCGAAAATGAATGCATCGTTGTTGTAGCAATACACCGAATATTCGAGAATGGAGACCCATTTATTTTAGTTAGGGAAAACATGGGTAGTTTCATCCACGGTCTAAACCATTACTAAAACAGACTTAACTTTATGTGGAAAAAAAACTTACAGACATCACACTCGGATATGACTTTTCTTACAACATCACTTTTCACGATCAAGTAATGACGGCGACAGAGAAATTCAGTTTTGTTGACGCCTCCGTGAGACATAAAATGTAGAGAACGAGCATGGGTCTCCATCTCTGCTCGACAGTCCAAAGGAATGACTAATTTTTCAATTTTCCCTTTCAAATAAAGTCTTTAAATTAAAAAGACTAATACTTATCATTTTTTGACAAAAATTGGAAGCTTTTTTGGCCAACCGGCGTTTGCTTCGGGCATTCATACCCTCCGGAAATATCCCGATTAACGCTTCCTTAATTTGATTGTATTCGTTAATATTTCTGACGTAACCCTGAAACCCAGACATCACAAAGTGTGGGAAACCACGCTGCTAAAATTAATATACTTTTGGGTAAGCCATTTTTAAGAGATAATTCAAATGCAATTTTTAAAAACGGACCGTAATTAATTCAGTTGCCAATTCTTCTTGACCCAATGGAAAAATTTCATTACATGTTAAAGCTTCAGTTTTCGTTCTAGCTGAAGTGAACATTGGTTTGAACAAAATAAATATTAGTTTTGAAGAATAGTCGGAAAAATTAGTTATTCCATTTTAGGTTATCCTAATAAAATTTTCAGATAAAATTTATCGTTAATTTTTAATAAAAAATTATTTTTATTCTAGCGCGCAAAAAGAGAGGTTGTTCTATGCTTTAACATCATTACGACAACTATTATCATTAATTCATAAATATTATTGTCGAAACTCGAAGCATTGACGGTCAACCTGGATACATTCGCGTCTAAACCACGTCTGCTATTGTCTTAGGGGGGTCAATAGGGGTTATGGCCAACCTCAGGGTCTTCTGGAGACATTATGGTTGTGCCAAAACGATATTAAGAATTTAAGCATTCTCATACAGCACGAACTCGTACCCATTTTTTACGAAGTTGATAGAAATTTTCATTTATGACGTTAAGATTTTTGAATCCATTTTAAATTTGGTAAAAATGCCAAAAACTTTGATTATTACAGAATCTAGAATTTCTGTCATATTGAAGCTTAAATCATTAATGTAATTATTAGTGACTATATCATGATTTTAAATTAAAGAAAATAAATTTAAAATCCAGTTTTTAAAAAAGCTTTTTCGAATTCTCAAATATGTTTGAATAACATCAAATGCAATTTTTTCATAGTCAAGATTTCAATAATTTACAAATCCGCTTTTTTGCAACGTTTGAGACAAATAAGTATTTTCGTTTCTCTTTAAATTTTTTGGATAGTTATTTCTCCTTTCCCAGTCATATATTCAACAAATTTTTTTGGGAAATCTAACATATTCAATGAAGTGGTGATCGTTGGTAAACTTTTTGAACAAATATCAATGAAATATACTTTTTGAGTGTTTTATTGCACTTGCGGCAGTTTTGCACGTTAATTTTAACGATTTTTCTGTGCGCTTATATGATTATAAATAATAAGTTTCTTCAAGAAAATGTAACTGTGTTGTTTTTGTACTTTAAAGACATACTTTTGCCAGAATAAATGTACTATTATATTAAAACTCGTGGTAAATCTGCTAATTATAATTTAAACAGCATCATTCTTTATTACCGCAAAGAAACCTATTATTTATTCAAACCACTATTGTTCTCTTTACTTTCTGTAGTTCTTTTTTCTTATACTATCAGAAGTAATAATCATTCAATTTTATTTTAAGAATTTTTTTGTACAGAAAAATTACCAAAGTTATATTTGATAAAAAGTTTATTCAACTTAGTCTTAATTGGAAAATTTTTTTTAATATTTGATTTTAATAAAGATTTGTATTTGTCCAAAAAAATTAATTGTTAGTTATATAGAATTTTTCCTGAGACTAGGAGTGAATAATTATTTAAGACATGCCTCTATCTAATATTCAGTGATTTTTTCATTTGTGATATCAAGGGCGATTGTCCTTGGCCGCATTCATTTCCATTAACATCGTCAAAATCTAAAGTCCACACAAACATCCCTGCTAGTCCATTATCTTTCACATATTTTGCCTACAAGGTAAAGAAAAATTTATTTCCCTTTTCTTTAATACTTCTGATACTTTCATATCCCAAATAATGATAGTCCTTAACTTCATGAGAAGCTTTTTGCTTATCGTCCCAAATTTCATTATAACCTTGATTAGAATACTAAAAATTTTTTAGAATAAAAAGTACCAGAATGCATATATTATATGCGTACAGAGGTTTGCTAAATGGCTGTCATCAAATTCAAACCCCCCTGGCCTGTATTTCGCCCAGTTTGTATTATAGCAGAATAATACTTTAATGATTATTTATTTTTTATACTACCTTTAGATTCCACTGACATAAAAAATGTATTAAATCAATTTTTAGGATTTAGGATTTGAACACTTTTTTAACTAACAAAAACACCAATTAATTAGAAAATACCTAGTAATCAACCACATAATGAATATAAAATTATCCTAATGGAACTAGAAGTCTTTGATTTAAGGCTGCCGAAATATAAAAGATTTACAGACTAGCAAATTAGCGTTCATTTTTTGACTGGCCATGAAAATCCGTTGGAAAAGTCAGAGTAAAAGTGAGAATCGTTATCAAGAAGCCATGGTACACTAGTTTAAATTTAAGTTTGCTTATGTTAAGATTTTTATCGCATAAGGATATTTCTAAAATATCGATTTATACATATAATTTATTTATTTACCCCCGGCCCCTTCAGTTGAAGGAAACCGGTGGCTACCAAGAACGAAATTGTCAATGTCGGACGCTGCCAAAAATTCCCGATCGCGATCCGGCGTTTTGAGGAATCAGAAGGTGGGCCTGGACACGATAAAAGGTCACTGAGAGAGTGGGAATGCGTGGATTCAGCAAAGCTTATTCTTCGACGATAATTGCGTAGCCAGGTATAATGGCCACAACGGAGACGGGCCAAGTTCATCGGGGCTTCTCTCGAAAGGGAGGATTCGTTGTTGTTTATTGGTGGCGGAAAGCGTCCCAGAAGCTTGTTTATTCCAAGACATCTGATTGCCTTCGTAGCTACCAAGTCGTGAATTCTCTTCTGGTTATTGTCTGGAGGAAATGGTTTAAGCATGCGGATTTTGTCCGCGAGGGTCGGAATTATTTTCCTGTTATTAGAGGAGTGCCAGAGAAAGTAGGCGGGGTGATTTGGCGTTCGGTATTTTTCAAAAAATTGTAGCCCGAGCATTTCAAAATGGTCTCTGATAGGAAGGATTTTCGATTACCAATGTAAGTGGTCAGTATATGTCGTTTTTAGACAGCCCGTAATAATTCGTAATGCTGAATTTTGAGTTCTCTGAAGTGAAGTTTTTCAAGGTTTGCATTAGATAAGCAGGAGCCCCAAACAGGGACAGCGTAGTTCATAGTTGTCCTGATAAACTGCTTGTATACAGTTATTAGACTCTCCTTATCCTGCCCAAATGATGTCCCCGTAATAGCCCGAAGCACATTGAGTTTTTTCTGGGATTTTTCACAGATGTATGAAACATGTTTCGAGAAAGATAAACAGCAATTAAATTTCAGACTCAAGATTTTGGGGGATTTTTCAACTGGAACTGGAATGTTGTCTAGCAATAGTTTAGGCTTTAAGTTGAACTGTTGACAGTCAGTAGTGAATAGATAACAGATGATTTGGATGGGGAAGGTTGAAGAAGATTGCACTTTGGCCAAGACGATAGAGTGTTTATGTGTTCCTGCAGAGATCAGGAAGCGGTGTTAATGTTTTGGTGGCGAGAGGCAATAATTATGTCATCAGCGTAGGAGAGAAGTAGAGTATTATTGTTCGTCTGGATACTGGACAGATGTAAGTTAAATAAGACAGGTGAAAGAACCGAGCCTTAGGGAATTCCGTTAGGCAAGTATTTGTAACGTGAGTAAGAGGACATGATTCTCGTGCCCCATGACGCCTAGAAAGGAATGAGAGTAATCATGACTTTATTTGATGAGAAAATTCCGTATCGAATATTTTCCTACTAGAACATGTCTTGACGTTCTTTACATGGAATATGCAGTAAAATTCTTTCAAATGATGGGATGGTGCCGTCTAAGATGAAAAGGCATTTAGCCACTATGCACTTTTCTTTAAGAGATAAGAAATCATCATATTTCAAGAACATGTTAAAATCCCAGAAAACTCAAAGTGCCACATTCGTTAAAACACTTCACGTTTCTCAAAAAGCTTTAGAAGCTAGTTACCTCGTTGCCGAGCTCATATTCAAAAACCGTAAGAATCACACTATTGGAGAAAAATTGATATTACCCGCCTGCAAAATTATTGTTAGTAAAATTCTTGGGAAGGAAGCAACCAAAAAGATTGATAATATTCCATTATCGAACAATACTATCAGTCGCCGTCTACAAGACATATCTGAGAATATTGAAGAATTTGTTAACGGAAAACTAATTCATAGCAATTTTTCTATTCAGGTGGACGAATCAACAGATTTTTCTTCAGAATCTCATGTTATTGTATTTGTTCGATTTGTAAATGATAATATGTGACATGGGCAACGCGTTACGCATGGGCAACCGGTTACATTTTTTGACCGGTCAAAATTAAATCCTTTGATTATCACAAATATTATTTTTATCGGCCAATTATAAAGTTTAACTATGCCTTGTATTGATTTAAATTAGTTTTTGTTCATGTACTTAAATAATTTAAAAAAGTTATTTTTTAAACGTTGGTAAACCTAAACTTATTGGAAAATTTTTAGCGTGCTAGATTTGTTTCTGTAATGGCTTTTTATAGAGGTTATGTCAAAGATTCTTAGGAGTATTGAATTTTAAAAGATGCTCTGGAAAATAAATTCCCGCAAGATTTTTCTAGGCAAGCAAAATACAGACTCATAAAAAAAGATCGAGAATTTTACAATAATCAATGAAAGGTACTCCAGATTTACGATTAATGTGCAGATTGTATCTCAAATCTGACGATCTAAAGCTTGTCATTACTTTGGACAATGAAACTGAAATGGAGCATGGAGCTAAATCTCTACAAGAATATTTACACGGAGGAATAAATAATATTGAATATGAGTGTCGACAAAGATACTTCATTGTTAAAAATGAAATAATCAGAAATTTTTAATTCTTTTTAATTTTTTAATGTAGGTTGGTGATATGAATCATCATATTTTTGCTTCTTCTCCGAATGAAAGGTTTCAGCTAGATCTTGTAGATCTAAAAAAGTTTTCAGTGGTAAATAATAATTACAAATGGATTTTAACAGTCATCGATGTTCATAGTAGGTTGGTAGTAGGTCTCTCAACAATTTATTCAGATTTGCATTTGTCAGACCACTTTTTCATAAATCTTCAAAAGAAGTATGCAACAACTTTTCTACATATATGTACCTTGCAAAATTTTGCAATCAGATAATGGTTCAGAATTCAAGAATGTGTCTCTGAGTGATCTATGCGAAGAGTTCAATGTAGTTCAGATACATGGAAGACCAAACAATCCCCGTACACGGGGGATTGTAGAACGTTTTAATCAAACCATCACCCGAAAACTTTCCAAAATGATAGACACAGATGAAACAAGTGGCTGGAAATTCTCGAAAAAGCAGTGTACAGTTATAACAAGGCTGTACACTCATTTTCAAATCAGAGTCCTTTCGAAAGATGTCGAGGGATAAGCGAAATAAACACCGTTGATGTAGGTTATAATTATCAAATTATGTTTTAGAAAATATTAAAAATCATTTTGAAAATTCAGAGATTTGTTCAAATTTAGACTCAATTGAAAATTCAAGTATTTTATTCTATGTACTAAATATGGTATAAAACATGTACGTGGAAGGCCTCATGCTCCTAGGATACAAGAGCAAGTCGAAAGGTTTATGATTTAAAATCGATAATTCATTCTTTAAATTTGTTAGAACGTACATCTTGCTCTTTGAATTATTTAAGGCTAGCTTAGACAAATCGTCACGCTTGTTTTTCTGTCCAAAGAACACTAGGCATGGTTCATTAAGGTTGGATACTTAATTACTTGTATTTAACCTTCTTGGTCTTTTACCGTTAACTTTTAGTATTACGGCAAGCGGCGTAAATCGATTTAGCGTGACAATAATTAAGATGTACAGTTTTGTAGATTGTTCACTGATACATCAACAGGATGAGTTTGTTTATACCGGGCGGCTGATCGGTTTTGCTGCGACATTAAAAACAATTCCCAGCATAATCAAATCCTCCAGAAAAGCCGATCTTGAAAGTTTTTTTATCGTAAGATCAACGTTCAGTTAATCTGTACGCCCTTAGTTGGGCCTCCTCGATTCTTCTCCTATTGGTCCAGATTGCAGCGATCTCCATGAGGCGTAGAATATGGACGTTTCAAAATATTGGCGATAAATGTTCTTAAATATTGAGCGAGAACCGTTGTTCTATAATCCGGATAAAATTCTCAGCACGTTCATTTTCTGTTCACATTTTCGAAACATGATCTCTGGGTATGGAAAGAAACAGAGATGCATCTCCAGGATCACCTCTAAGACCGTCTGGCCTCTGTTTAACGGTATGGCCATTATTAGATAAATTAATATCTTTGTTACTCAATTATAATAAAATCGTGTATATTTTAGTGATTCTTCCTTGTAGTAAAGACATGATGCGTACCCTTATTCCATTCATACTAAAAATATGATTTTAATATACCACTATCGAATGACACGGTTCATTAACGAATTTCTGACATGTCAGAAAATATTAAGGAGCAGGTTATTGATATTATATTATTCATTGTAACAGTAAATAATAAATAAATAAGGTTGTAGAACAAGTTAAAACTTCATGTCATGAAAATTTCTCGATACAAGTTGACAAATCCACTGATGTAGCGAACTGTGCTCAAGTAATAATATTTGTTCGTTATGTCTATAATGGAGATTTTACAAAATTTTCATTTTCCTATTCGCTTGATTCGACCAATAAAGGAGAAGATATTTTTCAAGCAATTTCTACTTTTTGTGAATGTTGAATTATTTTGAAACTATTTTTGCACAACCGATGGAGCACCAGCAATGCTTAGCTTTCATTTTTACTTTAGAGGTCAAATTAGACTGGCTAATGCGAAAACGAAACATTTGCATTGTATGCTACATCGATATGCACTAACTGCATAAACATTACGTTCAGATTTAAGATATGTTCTTGATAATGTCGTATATATTGCATTTACGATCTAATTTGCGAAGATTTTAAAAGGGATGGAAAGACTTTGCTATTCCACACTGAAGTGAGGTGGTTATCTCGGGAAAACATTCTTGCCAGAGTTTTTTGAGGAATGAACTATCTGAATATTTAATCGCGAAAACAATTCGAAATCATCGGAATTTATTTTGAAATTGATGGATAGTCCATGACTATCAAAGCTTGCCTACTTGAAAGATGTTTTTTTCGTATAAATTCACTCAACAAATAGCTTTAGAGAAGACGTGAAACTATAGTTTATTTTGTAAATAAAATTAAGTTTGTGAACTGTTTAATATTAATTATTAGTCCCTTTGTTAGGAAGTTACAACTCTAAAAAGAAAAAATTCGTGCAAGACTGCATATTGAGGATGACATCAAAATATGTTTGTCGATAACTGCGCCTCAAATTGAAAACAAACCGCTAATGATCGAGAAGACGTTACCCCTCAGGATGGCAATGGAGATTCTTTGAAATAGCCATTGCTTCTCCCGGAGCTCTCGTCGTCTTTTGGCAATCAGTTGACGATCCTCCCAACGAGATCCAGAGATTTGTTGGTCATTGCTCTAGACGTTTTGAGCGTTTAATATTAACTATTGGTGCCTTTGTTTTGTTTTGAAGTTACAACTGTTGAAAGAAAAAGTTCGTGCAAGACTGAATATTGAAAGTGACATCAAAATATGTTTGTCGATAACTGAGCCTCAAATTGAAAAATTGCACAAAAAATCACATTTCTCTTTTGGCAAATTGGCAGATTTGTTTGTTTAACTGAGATGGGCTACCGAAACGTACTCAGAGTGGAAGAATGGCTCAGAAGACCTGCACAAGGCCCTCCAAGAAATACTGACATCTTCTTCGACAGTACATTCTATGTTCCTGAAAACCATTCCTCGTGCAGGGACGAAAAACTTGAACTCAAAATTGAAATACCAAATCAGTCTTCTCCAACTATTTCAATTCTGACAATATTTCGGCAGCTATTTTGAGTCTTCTCTCAGATTCACTGACGGATTTTTCAAGTTCTTTGGACTCCCTGCTTCCCGTCCAAACTCCTTCCAACAGTCATCTGCTCAAATTGGTTGATGCCGAGATGCACGTTTTGGGAAGGATTTCTGAGTTGAGTGAAAACAATTTGCTTGCCTTGAAGTTTGGAGTTGATGAAAATGTTTTGAAAAATTTTATTAACATTTTTCTCCAAGAGGTTTGATGTTGATAATATTGTAGATAAATCGTTTGACGAAAAAACGAATTAATGAAATTAATAGAATTTTGACTAACACTGAAAATGAGGCCTATAATGAGAACAGGTTTTTGTGGGTTTTTAACAATTAGATTGATACAATTCGTTTTTTGTACTCTTCGTATGCAGGTGTCTTGTCCTCCGAAAACTACAAAAAAGACTCTCTCTTTATGATCCCAGTTGAGGGCTTAAAGATCATTGAAGAGGAGCTTGATACAATCAAACCGCATATCACTAACAGCGACCACTCACTCGAACTATTCTGAAAGTCATTCGAGTCAGTGTAGCTATCTATTTTTGTGCATTTCGACAACAATAAGTGTTTTATGAAAGTTTTGTTTACTGAAAATTGTTTTATTAAATCAGATGTTTTAAAGTGTCGTTAATTGTTCGGTTTCGAGACAGTCGTTGTTTTGTACTCTTTTTGTAGTCTTTTATTCGAGTAGTGATTTCAGCTGTATGACCTGCTTATTGGTCTATTTTTATAATTGGTTGACCCGTTTTCGATTGTCTGTGATTAGTATTAGATTTATGAAACAGATTTTAATTCATATTGAGACCTTACTGATAAGAACGGTTTTTCAAAAGGCCATTGATTTGAACTATTGTGATAATTTTTCGATTATTTATAATATTTATACAAAAGGTTGGACAAACCTTAGGAAACCATATGTAAATTTCCTGAATGATGGTTCTATTCTCTGGGTCAGATTTTTAACTTGATCAGTTTTGAGGGAATGATTAGGAATATTAATTAAAACGATTATTTTATGATCCTGATATTCATTTTACATAAAATATCCTAAAAATATTAGCGTACAGGAATTGAATTTGATAATAGTAAATTTCATAAAAGTCCTCCTTTACATAAAAATGTTTAATTCAGTGATTATACTAATTGACTTAAGAAAATTGTGTATTTTTATTGAACTTTTAAATGAATAAAACAGTAAAGACTCAACTCATTCCATTCCCATGGCCTAGAGCAGAGGTTTCCAAATGGGGAGGCGCGCCTCCCTAGGGAGGCGTTGACTCGTGTCAAGGGAGGCGCGAAAAGTATTTCAGAAACATTTTTTAGAAAATTATATCTATGTAAAAAACGTGACTATTTCCGATAATAAGAGTTATTAATTTAAAAATTATATTTTTTCAAAAATTTATTTAATTTATTAGACAATTAAATAATTTTAACACATGATAAATTCTTGAGTGGTTGCAAAAGAAAATTCACGAATAATAAAGATTTTGACGATGGTTCAAAAAATCAAAATGATTGGAATATAATCAATACCACTCCAAAGACAAGAAAATACTTTCCATCTTACTTATTGTTAGGATTCACACGTATCTTTGTTGATTCTATGGAAAAACCCCTCTGTTTGCTTTGCCTCAAAACACTTGCAGCAGATAGTATGAGGCCATGCAAATTAAGAAGACATTTTGAAACGATGCATTCTGAACATGTCCATAAGTCTGAAGAATTTTTTAAAAGAAAATTAGAAGAGTTTGATAACCAAACGAAATCGTTAAAAAAACTTGATTAGAAGGGTGTTTGAACTCAAAGATCAAGTTGCAGATTTTCTTGATGAAAATGATATTGAAGATGCAAAGTTGTTCAGGGATGATGACTTTATTGTCAAATTTGCCTATTTAGTTGACATTTTTGGGAAATTGAGTATATTGAATAAATCAATGCAGGGACCACAACTACATTTATTCTCTCAAAAGGACAAAATAAAAGCATTTATGAAAAAATTGGTATTATGGAAATCAAATATACAAAAAAATATCTATGACATGTTTCCACTTTTAAATACCTTCTGCGCCATAGTGAACATTAAAGCAAACAAAGACATATTTGCTGAACATTTGGATTGTTTGTTGAAACATTTTGCTCATTATTTTAAAGATCTCGACTGTAAAACGTTCGAATGAATACAGAATCTATTTATTGATGAAAATAATGAATTTTCATTGAAAACTTTTGAAAAAGAAAAATTGATAGAATTGTCATGTGATACATTATTGAAACAAAAATTTGAGAGAGAACCGCTAATTTATTTTTGGTTGAATGTAAGTACGGAATATGAAATTTTGTCGAATAAAGCAATGAAAGTTTTGTTGCCATTTGCTACTTCATATTTATGCGAAACTGGATTTTCTGCACTAGCTGCAATTAAATCTAAATATCGAACTCGTTTAGTAGTGACTAATGAGCTAAGAGTAGCACTCTCTGCGATGACACCAAGATTTGAAAAACTTTGCGCCAAGATGGAAAAAAAATTATCTCATTAACTTTTTGTTTTAAAAAATTGTTTTTGATAAAATATAATTGTATTATATTATGGAATATAAGGGAGGCGCAAGATTGTACTTTTTCTCTAAGGGAGGCGCGTAAAAAAAGCTTGGAAACCTCTGGCCTAGAGTTTGTGAAATACTAACAAGTTACTCTTCGTTCATCCCTAGTGAATATGCTCACAAAGTCAGTCATTTCTATCTCCTGTCCCTTCGACGAGTTTTCGTGAGGATAAAGGCTTGATTGTCTCCTTTTCTTATTTGATAACCTTCAACGAGCTGTCTTTGAATTAATACTTTTGGAAACACACCAAACGATTTCGTATGGCATTATTTTCGCGCTTAAAATTATTTTTTATAAATAGGGGACCATCGTTTCCGTGGGCGACCAAGAAATACTCTCCCGGGTACGCTAGATAGAGACCTAAAGAGGGCAGGTAAAGAATTGAAGGAGGGGGACGATCTCGATGCACTACGGGACGTCGCCCAAGATCGCGGGAAATGGAATAAACTAATTACTCGTATTGTTTCCTGTGCTGCACAAGCTTTGTCATGATCCATGGCATCGCGAAAGTGCCTATAATATCTAAGCAACACAAATTTTTTTAATTCAATTGAAATTATATTTAAGAAATCAACTATCTCTGACACTCGGAGATTAAGAAATGCAATCCGTCGAAAACTTTCGGAAGGTGGAATCCGTGCTGCTGCGAGAAGCCTTGCAGATCAACACCGTATAATTGAGCCGTCTGAACAGTCCTAATCACCTGTTGAGTGCCACCCAAGTGTCCCAAACGACCTCGGATTTCGCCTTGCCCAAGACAATTACCCAATCTACTTGAAGAGGACGTAACAGATGGGATTCTCTCTTTCGTCCTGAGAGCAGCAGATAAGTACGGAATAAAGGTGTCAGGTAAGTGCGTTCGCCTGCATCTTGATTCGCTTACCATAAAAAACATAAGATTTGTGCTAAGTTAATAGCCAGAATCCAAGGACTATTGCCTTCTTTATTAAATTACAAGGACGTAACATTTTAATTTTTTCGTTTGATATAAATGAGTCATGATTTTTTTTCAAATATTTTAAAATTAACTTGGAAATCCCATATTGAATTTGGAAAATCCCACTTTGAACTTGGAAATCCCATATTGAATTTGGAAATTCCCATATTGAACTTAAAAAGCTATAGACAGGCACGTCTGTGTTGGTTTGAGTAGTTCTGAAGCCTCTCATATTTATCCTCGCAGATAATCCTGTCTTTCTGTCCTGGCATCATCCTCCTCGGATGCTCCATGTCTGTGATTTCAGATGATTCTTTTTGGAATTGGAGAATCATTCTGATCAGCAGTCGGCTGAGTCAAAAGAGGATAGATATGCGGGCAAGCTAGATCTTTCGGTGAAGGGATTCTCAGTCCACCCAGGTTAATGGGTAGGGTCGCTTGGTCTCACCCTTGGTCGTCAAATTTCACATGCGTTCAATTGTGTTCCAGAAAAGACAATCGATATCGTCGAGCTGTTATATTTTTTGTTATTTATTATACTTTATAATTCATAAGAATTATAAAATTTAATTGACATATAAACAATCAATTATTTTCAACGTGTTGATACGCTGTGCTGTTATTTGTTTTTGTTGTGGTCCTTTATGGAATTTTGTATTAATATAAATTGAATTTTTACATATTTTCATTCATTATTATGAACACATTTTTATTTTATTTGTCTATTTATTGTTTATTTCTCATTATTCATTATTAGTATGTTTATTGGTTTTTCAAGTCCTTTCTTATACCAAGGAAGTTGATTTGAAGGCATTTATAAATGCTAATAAACATTATTAAAAGTGATTAGTGAATTTTCTTATTTGGTTTTTATATAAAGACACTATTGATGGATATAATCTGCTTATCTTTTTTATTTTCCGGCTAAGGTGATGCTGCGTCATTTCGGCAATTATTTTTACTGCAATGGCTTTCTAAAACATATATATACACAACGAGATGGAATTTATTGTGTGTCATTCTCCAATACTTAACAAATTGAAGATGTTTTGGCCTGGATTCGCCCTTAGGAGTTATTTAACCTAAAATAACATAATTTCATAAAAATATGTGTGCTGAGGGCCATAATTCCGTAAAAGCAATCCTGAATATGTCTAATTTTGGAAATCCCATTTCTGTCTGATTGTTTTGAGGTGAATACATTTTATGATTTTTTGTTTCTCCGGGAGTCGGCTGTTTATGTGAGTCCTTTCCTCGAACGAATGTATACGATAGTTGTTTTAAAACACTTTTATCGCCTTTTTCGTTATTGAATTCATTTATTAATTTAAAATTGCCTTAAATTACAAAATGTACGTTAATAAAAAGAAAGAATTAGCTGAAAAAAGAAAAAATTTGTTGACCGTTTACGAAAATGATGGGGATTGGAATCAAGTTGAATGTTCTCTCGGAATAAAAAGAACAACTGCATACAGGTGGATAAAAGAAGGCTTTAAGGATGATTTAAGAGGTGGTTTTCGATATTCAAAAATTTCAAATACCGTACGAGATTATATGCAAGAAATGGTCGAGTCAAATCCGAAAATTACTTGCAAACAATTGGCTGCAGAGATCCAAGATAAGTACGGAATAAAAGTGTCAGGTGAGTGCGTTCGCCTGCATCTTGACTTGTCAAAAACAGAATTTCGGAAACAGAGATTGGAGGATTTAATTAAACAATCTATGGACGAAGTAACTCCAAATATTTGTGCTAAGTTAATAGCCAGAATCCAAGGACTATTGCCTTCTTTATTAAATTACAAGGACGTAACATTTTAATTTTTTCGTTTGATATAATTGAGTCATGATTTTTTTTCAAATATTTTAAAATTAACTTGGAAATCACATATTGAACTTGGAAAGGTATAATGACTTGAGATTCGAATCGAGTGGAGCTTGGATCAACGCACTCCCCGTTGATAGTGTCGGAACCCACCTTGGCGACGATACTGTCCTCATCAGCAGTCAAAAAATCTTTTTTCTGGCATTTCTCACCTTTAGCTTATTTCACTCGATTTATCATTTACAGAAATATCTGGCTTGTTACGCTGAATTTATGTGTACAGTAAAACCCCTGGTGCTCGCCAACCTGTATTTACAACGGCTGTGTGTACAAAGGGCATAATCATTGCAGACTGCTATGGACACCACGCCCTCTCTTGTAGAAATGCAGGACAATTCACAAGACACAAGGCGATCAACGGAATTGTCAAGGAATCTGCAGGATATCCCGGCGTACTTGAACCTGTTGGCCTTGACAGAGGAGATGGAAAACGTCCTGATGGAATCATAATTTTCCCATGGCACGCAACTTGTGTCGACACTCTCTGCCCGTTCAACATTGCCGGGAGCCCAGTGGACACACTGCATGCCGCGGGAAAAACAATGAGGACAAAGGAGAGAAAATACAAAGCGCTGCGAGACCGATTCACGTTTTATCCGATTGTGATCGAGACAACTGGTTGAATAAGTGGGAAATCGCTTCGCTTCCTAAAGAAACTTAGCCACATTAAAAGCCACAACACAAGAGAGACCGGGTAGCTTCTCCAGTTGATCTCTGTTGCTATCGTGAAAGGCAACGCAACGTCAATAATGTCGGCGGGGTCCACCTGGGATGGATGGCTGATGATCAAATTCTGCAAATATTCGACCAAGAATCAATTGGCTATGTCGATATGAACGCTCCTGTGGCGGGAATGTACCCCCCAAGGAGACGCCTTATCCCCGGTCTTATTCATCGTATATCTGGAGACAACCCTACGAAATGTCAGGAATAATATCCCCAGACATATTACAGAAGTCATCTTTGCAGATGACATAGATTTTACGGCAACAGACCCCCCAACTAGAAGGTACTATGGACAAATTGGCCAACACTTTTGAAAAATCATTCCTAAAAATCAACACTGAGAAAACAGAATACACTATAGTGAGGCGATGTGACGAACGACACAAGGGAAAATGGAGGCATACAAAGAAATTTGGCACTCTCTTAGGAGATACAGAAGACATGATACGAAGAAAATCACTTGCAACTTTCGCGCTCAAAAGATTAAACAACATATGGTTGAGAGGCAAAAAAATTTCTGCGTCCTTAAAAATCAAACTTTACAATATGTTCGTAAAACCAGTCCTACTGTACAACTCCTCCTCTTGGGCACTCACAGTGCAGGAAATGAAAAATCTGAATTCCTTCCACAGAATGCAGCTAAAATACATCCTAGGAATCTTTTGGCCAAAACGCATTTCAAACAAACATCTCTACTCCAGGTACAATGCACACCCGTTGGACGAAGAAATAAGATGTAATAGATGGGGCTTATTCGGTCACATCCTAAGAATGGACAGGAAAACTCATGCAAATCTCGCAATGGAACACCACTACGCCCCCCACCCGGGAACAAACTTCCGAGGAAGACCACGAATCACTCTACCAACCCTCCTGCACCAGGACCTAACTTTGATTGGAAAAAGACTGAAATCAGCAGACAATCTTGAGCACTTGAGAGAACTATCGAGGAACAGAGGGACTCGGAAGCGATTAACAAAACGCATCCAGAAGAGGGTGGCACAAGCGAGATAACTTTACTAACGTTATTTTGCGGTGTGCTTAATAATAATAAATTGTTTAATTTTAAATGGGATTGTTGATGCGGCTGAAATCAAGTCTGATGAGCAAATAATGCAGGAATATAACTAGTTATTGTCTCTAAACAGGCTCTTCGGCGATAATATAGAAGAGTGTGTAATTTGGTGCGCAGAGAGACGGTTGATCTCTAACACAATGAAATGCGTTCGCTGTAAAGTAAGACCTATATTCTCACAAATAGAGACGCTGTCGTTTATCTAAGTTAAGAAGAAACGTGGACAACGCAATTTGGGTATGTATTCCATTCAATACTTCTCGAAGTATAAGAACGAACAGCTGGTTTTGCAGTAAGTGAACCTTAAACTAATTTTAGCAAGTCATTTACCGTTAGCGAAAATTTTGGCCAGGCCATTGGGTATTGGGTGGAATAGACAGGGAAAGTAGAAAGTGCTTTTTTGAAGAAGTTGCAGGTTCTTTTTCTATTTATCCCTTAGACAGAACAGCGGAAGCACTTAATGAAGTTATCGTTTGACGCGTACTTACCGGCACCCATATCATCACTGATGGTTGGGCAGCCTATAATGGGATTGCGCAGATTGGAGATGGATTTATTCACATTCTGTGATAAATTAGTTGATAAAGAGAAGATATTCCAAGAATTTCTGCTACTGATAGTTAACAAATACGACATTATTCCGACTAATAGACTCCTCCCCGTCCCAATTATTTTTTTTAAAACAAGTGGAATTTTGTTGCAAGTGTTTGCTGTTGAAGAAGATGAACAGAAGAAAACATGTATATTGAGAATGTTCATTTAAAAAATGGACATCAGGGTCGGGATAGACTGCTATCTCTATTGAAAAATTTAGTATATGGATCTTGCAGAGACGAAGTTATGACCATTCTCCGGTCTTGTCCACAATGCTGTGCAAGACGCCTTATGAACACTCGGCCGACTATAACCCCTATTAGGGCTTATACCGTGCGAGAAAGATAATAGTTATCTAATATTAATAATCAGGTATATTTGTGATTTGGTTGATCTACGACACTATTCTCATCTCAATGAGAATTTTTGTTGGTTATTGGTTGGGTTGGATTCATTTTCTAAATATTGTTGGACACGACCTCTAAGAAGTAAATCGGCTACGGAGGTGTCAGGTGCAATAAGGAGCATAATTTTAATTTTTGGAAAACCGACTATTCTACACACAGACAATGGCAAAGAATTTGTCAATGAAAAGATGGTCGATCTATGTTCAAAATATTCAATTAAACACGTCAGAGGGCGTCCTAGGTGTCCATGGGTACAGGGACAAGTCGAGCGTCTGAATCAGACGTTGAAATTCATGATTTCTTCAACGTGCCTTTCAATGAACTTGAATTTCAAATGCATCATTGAAGAAATTACAAGTTCATATAATTCTCTCCAACATTCAACGACATTGCTTGCTCCATTTAAATTGATGTTTGAAGCTTCTGCCGATGAATCTATAAATGATCACTACACCGAAGTAGAAATGAATGAGATATTCGAACAAATTGATTCTTGGAATGAAGAAGCACAGTCTGAAGTGACTGAGTATCATGCATGGTTTTGGTCATTAAGTGAAACTACGAGAACAAAAGCAATTTCTAACTCAGACAATGCTGAAAAAAATGTTAGCAAAAAGAAGGTGGAAGAATGATATTTCTATTTTTAAAATCGGCGATCGAGTTGTCAGAAGGGTGCATCTTGATAATAATAAAAAACACGAAAAAGTGGCTTAAATGAACACATTGATACAATCGTATATCATGTTAAAGGAGTATCTCCCACAGGAATGATTGATCTAGAAGGAGAAGATGGTAGTGTGATTTAAAAAAATAGCAGAGCTGAAAACATTTATAACGCTGATGAAACTGGGATTTTTTACAAATCTATCCCTTCAAAAAGTGTTTGTCAGAAGGTTCGATATGGACATAAAATCCTTAAAGAACGGTTTAATTTTTATTTATTTTTTAGATTTTCTTTGTTGCTATGCTCAAATATGACTGGAACAGACAAAAAATTCTATTTATGATTGGAAAGTTCCAGAAACTTCGCTGCTTTAAAAATTTTAAAGTCGAAAATTTTGTCGATTACTGTCATTCATCAAATGCATGGATGAAAAGTACAATTTTTAACGAATGGCTTTTAACATGGAATAGGCATCTAAAAAAACGAAAAATTCTTTTAGTTGTGGATCGATGCCCATCCCATCAACTTTACGCTGATTTAGAGTCAATTGAAGTTCTTATCTACCTTCGAAGACTACAACAATTCTACAACCAATGGATCAAGGAATCATTAGATCCTTCAAAGGACATTTTAATAAACTTAAATTTGAGTTTATGTTAGAAAAAATTGAAAATGGAGAAAATCCACTGGAAGCTCATAAAAAATTAACCTTAAAAGACGGTTTTCTTTTTACATATTTTGCCTGGAAAAAAGTAACGACCAAAACAATTACAAATTGTTTCGGAAATTCAAAATGGATCGAATGTGAAAATCAACTCGAAAGACCAACTGTTGAAATTGATAATTATGATCAAATGGTAAATATCTTGAAAATATTGGACCCGGTGGATAAAGATGATTTTATTAATCATGAATTTACCGAAATAGATGAAATTGAAGATTACCTTAATATTGCTGGAGATTCTTTCCCACAAAAATATGACGATGACGATACTCATAATGACGAATCTCATGTGAATTCAGAAAAGGCTTTGAAAATGTTGAAAAGAATAAAGTCATTCTTTTATCAAAATGAAAATTTTGATATAAATTCGTTGGAACTAATCGACACCGTTATTAGAGATATGGCTGAATTAAAAAAAACTATTAAAGATTTTTTTAGTTAATTTTTTCTTTTTAATTTCTTTCGATTTTCTTTGTTTCTTTGCTCAAATATGAGTTGGAAGGCTCACTTATGATCGGAAAGTATCGAAAACCGAGATGTTTTCAAAATTTCAAAGTCAAAAAATTTATTGATTATTTCCATTGCTCGCCAAATTCTATTGCTCGCCATTTTTTCTTCGGTCCCGAAAATGGCGAGCACCAGAGGTTTTACTGTATTCTGTTTCTGTTTTCGTTATTTGTAGTGTTTTATTTCATCAACCTCAACCTCTTAGGACCCACGTTCAGTGTACGGATGAGCAGATTCATGTCAACGCGCAGTCTAAATTCAGGGGATACCTCTTCAACAGGTATCGATAACCCGTGCCTTGTCTCGGCTTGCATGCTTTCTAAGGTCTTCCTCAGCACCAGTGTCTGGATGTATGCCTTCACCCTCTCCTCCACGCCAAGCACTGCCAGATGATTTTGAAGAATTTTGTAGACACCATCGGTCAGTATTGCACGCTTGACGACTTTCCACTCGTCTAAACACCACTGGACCTTGTCTCCGACTTCATCTGCTTTTAAATCTCTACGGATAATTCTTTGAAAGGGCTTGAACGAGGAGCACACCAACTTCTGACAGTATATTCAATAGCCTGGAACTTTACAAAAATGCCAAACCTGTGTTTTAGTCAACTTTTTTAAAAAATCACACGAGGAATCGAACTGTGCCAGAAAAACTCTGTCTAAAAGAAGACGAGAGGTTTCGAATATAAACGAATTATTCGTACGTGGTTGTATATATTCCCTACAATGGATCAAAAAAACTCAGCCTTTCAATAAACAGCAATGGATACCATCGCCATTCGGACTTGTACATTTGCGAGCTCATTGGATTTTGAAGACTTATTTGTCTTGAGAATCTAAAATACACAAATGAAAGTTAAATACAGATTTTAATTGTTTTTTCAACTTGCGATCTTTCTCGCTAGAAAGGAGAACTTTGTGGCCGCACTGTTTCCCCTTGATGAGTATGTTCTGGTCGATGTCAACAACCCAGATGTCTTTCGGGAGTTCGAAGCGGGCACAAATTTTTATGAAATTGACAGGGAGACAGACCAATGAGAAAAGGAGTAGGCGCCAACAGCAGCTTGCAATTACAGTGAATACTCCCAAATTCGCCATTTTTGGTTCCGTCATTTTTTACGGCGAATTTAAGAAATGGCGAATTTCAGAATATAATCAATAATTTTTGAATGTGAGTAGAACTGTTTGATAATCCGAAAATAGCCAAAATTGACGTAATTGGAAAAATTAATTTTATTTTAACAAAGAATTATGCTTTTTTATCAAAGTAATATTATAGTCCCGTTTGTTGTCTCTTTATATTTTGATTTTTTCCTCGAATTTTCGAATTGAAGTAATTAGACGCACACCTTTGGTTGAATTATTCCTGTTGCATTTTTAGGAAAGAACATAATTTTTAAATTTTCAAGATGACAATGTATACAATGAGTAGGACAATTATTGATCAAAAGCAAAATTGACTTTTTTTCATTCGTCAAAAATTTTCAAAATTAATCATTTATTTACTAAAAATTTGGCCCATCATCCAAGCCCTTTTTGAACTGTAATATGAAACAGAGCATTAATAGTCGTAATTTTTGAAACATCTTAGCATCTTTGATTTTTCAATTAAAACAGGCTTTAGCTTGTGATTCCCAGACATATTTGCACACAACATTACAGATACCCGATCCTTAAAATCTTTATATCCTCCAAACTGAGTCTTGCAAATACTTTTAGACGGAATTAGTTTCTTGAAAATCCCTGTTTCATCAAGCTTATAAATTTCATCAGGAGTATAGGACTTGGATAAATTTTGAAATTCATTTAAAAATCCTTCGATGTCAATTTTTTTTATCAATTTTCATCTGCTCATGCAATTTTCTCAGACGAAATTCATGTTTTTTTTAAACTTGAACAAGAATCCGGCAGAGTTCTTAAAATTACCGAAAGATCTAAAGCAAAAATTTCGGCCTTGCGGAATATTAAGACATCATTTAGAAATGCATCATAAAACTTTAAAATACCTTTCGATTCCATAAGATCCATCCACTCAATATTTTTTTATTTAAAAATTTTAAAAAATTGTGGCGAATTTTAATTGAAACTAGAATTTTTGTTTAAAAAAGGCGAATCTAAGAATTGGCGAATTTGAGAATGGCGAATTTGGGGGTATTCACATTTTAAAAGTATATTTTCAGCAGAATTCATCGAAGTGGTAAGAATGGGGGATGACGGGAAAGAAATACTCCAATGGGTGAGAAGAGCGAGAAACGTGAAGATTGTGGAGGATTGGATCGAGTAGTTGTTTGACATGAACACAATCTTCTAATGGGAATTGATGGCACTACCTTTTGTTCAAGTAGAATTAAACTTAAAATTTGGAGACACGAGTCAATGCCCATGACTTCGAATAGCAAAATTATTGAATAATCCGCAAAAGGCAATCTCTTGCCCCAGGAACTCCGATTATAGTCACAGAGTCTGCTGTTTGTAGCGAAAGCTGCGCCTGATTGTATTATTTTATTACTTTAATTGCATTTCTTTGGTCTACAAGATCTGGGACCAAGAGAAGGTTGTAGATCCACGACTCGAGCTCTCCCAGCAACTGTTGAAACAACGCATTGACTGAAACTTTTAAAAATATGTTGAGGGTCCGCGACCAAAAAAGGTTGAAAATCACTGGAGTAGAAGAACAAACTACAATTCTTCCACATATAGTGAATCCGTTTGGTATTGAAAGTAAATCGAGCTATTGCAGTCAATTCATGAGACTACACGTGACTCCATTCGAAGAACTGACCAACCCGACTGACCAAATCCAATCAACATATAAATAGTATAATGTTCTTTCTTCTAATGATTGAATGTTTTGTTGAATTGTTAGTTTAATAGAAATTGTCTAATCAAATAGATCATATTCGTACAAACTTATCAATTGTCTGTATTAATCATTTCACACCCGAATTTGTCAGTTCAGTCACGTGGGGTTGCGATATGAATTTGATCTCCACTGTTTGAATTTTTCTTTTGACAGATTTGTTTGTTTAACTGAGATGGGCAACCGAGATTAAAATGTAGAGAAATTTATAATCATTATAACAGAAAAAATGTCTATTTGGTTATCCAGCATGATAAAATGTTAAACAGTGATTAGCTTCGAAGACACAAAGAAGTTGTAAATCTATCTATCTATATTTGTGTCAAGTCTATGGTACTCTATTAACGGTGGAAAAATTCACAAATATGATCTATTAAACTATCGATACTCCATGAAGCACAGGTGAAAACTATTTCGGTGTTTTTAACGTAGGATCGAGTAGTTTTGAAATGCTTTAAATATTACATAAATAAATATAATAATTATCGACTTTTTATAAACTATTTTTACCATGTTTTTGTGTAGTTAATTGTTATTTTTTCTATCGACTTGATTTGATTAATGGGAAATTGCTGTCCAACTGTAGTTTTACAAAAATACTAATTTTAGAAAAAACAAGGAAGTCAAGAAGATTTATTAACAACAAACCAGCCGTATATATTCAAATCACCCTGTTTTTAGTACATATGGAACGTCCAACCAATTTGAACAGAAAATGACCAAATTAATCACCACAACCGAAAAGTTATTATCAAATCAATTTTATACTAAGAAATATGGCCAATCTGGGCATTTCCGAAGACCTGCCACCAAATGCCTTCTACGTTAACCAAAAATATTATTACAAGTTTGACACGTTTTTTAAATTAGTAATCGACTTAATGTTAATTTCGACCAATTCTCTGATGATCAGCCGCCTCAGGGGAATGCCTGCTCACCCAAGACTGCTCTTATTCATTTAGCCACCTCGGATGTGGAGAGAGAGGAAATCGATGCTGTAAAATTTGGATTTAATTGTTTAGTTTCGAACTTATTGCATTAATCAAAATAATAGATTATGATTTGTTTTAATAAATATTGTTTTATTATTTAAATAAAATTAATTATGAGGTTAGTCGACGTGGGTTAAAATTAAGTGTAAAAATTGCTTCTTCCTGCTTTATTTCTGGGGATGCAGAATTAGTGGGGAATATAACAATCGGTAAAACAATCCTATATTTGTAGGCTCGAATGTCGTTATCCATCCGAGGTGCAAAATAATGGCTGGAAACGGACCAATAATAATCGGAAACTACAACATAATCGAGGAAAACGTGATTATATGCAACAGAGGACCAAAGGGGAGTATTCTCACAATCGGGAACTACAACCACTTCCGAACAGCATCAGGCAAGTCCACATGAGCCATTCCCAGAGTGCTACTCCCAGTCCATTGGGCACACTAATTTGATAGACACGAAGGGTACTCACTCCTTGACTAGTCCACAGCAATTCTCGACGACCGGGCAGTCCTTGGTAGTCACTGTCATGTGGGATGTGGGTGCAGAGTCGAGCATTCTCTTGTGGACGGAACAGCTGTGTTCGGGGAAAGGAGACAGGAAGTGATTTGTCAGTCCAGGACGTCCTCTGTTTGGTGTATTTTGTTTATTTTAGTCCCATATTGTCGTTCTTATTGATCTTCTAAAGAAATCACTTGCCAGGTACACCACTCAAAGGAAGAGGTCTTGACATATTTTTTTAAATATGAGTTTTAAATTTTATTTTAGTTAGTTTAGGAATTTAGTCATTAATTGTAGATATATTATTGGTACTAAGAATTTAAACATTACTTCACCCAAAATGATCAATTTATGTTATATTTTAAAATCTATTGTTTAATTATTTTATTTTTTATGATAATATTAATCAATATACTATTTGATTTATCTGTCGATGTGGGTTTGGTGTTTGTTTTTGGTCTCTATTTCAACTTCAACGAGCTATAACTTTCTAGCGAATGCCTATTTTTTATCCTTCGTTCAATATCGTGAAACAGGGGAATTGGATATGCTCTTAAGCTCATATAACAGTGAGATTTAACTCAAATATAATTCTACAGGAACTACTCTATCAGTTTTGTTTTTACAAAACGATAATAAACCCATTATAAAAGATATTTATACACTCCCAAATAAAACAGGAGAAATCCAATCCGCCGTTGTTCTCGACTTTGACGGTGACGGACGACTCGACGTTCTTTTGATTACCAAATCGAGTTCCCTGTTGGAGTACTTCCTTCTTTGGGACATTCACAATCTCTGTACAGATTTGTTGTTTTATACTCACAGCCAGTCAATATTCATTCCCAGAATCGTTTATTGTGGAGCCGTTTATTGTTACTGAGAAGGAACTGCCTTCTATAATGACAATTAATTCTAACGGGACTGTTCTTCTCTACGACTGGATAATGAAAGAAAGGCAATTTGTCCCGGAAATTGGGTTTGGTCCTTCAAAGTGGGCCACAGTTCATTACAACCATCACATCAGTCTAATCTATCCCAATACAGTATATTTCTTCACTACTCCCGACGGATTCGAACTCTGGCAGTATAGTTCGGCCGGGCACAGAATATTATCAAAATACGGGCTACCTTTAAATAAGTTTACTCCTCGCTGTGTGACTTCCCAGTGCCTCCTCAGATTTGACCACAAATGACGGGCTGGTTTTAGGCAAGTTCGCACGTATTGGACAGTCTGCCTTTTATGATCTGAGTTTTGTTTATAATGAGCAGAAACAGATTGTGATGGATCACTCGTTCATTTGCTGCCCGTTTGCAAGTATGAGGACTGCAAGGAATGGCAGATTCTTGTCTACACTGACACTAAATGGTCGGTGTTTTTGGACTTTGGGGATGAGTTTGCTCTGGGAATTGGATCTCTCATACTTCGCACTGCTGATCTAGACATGGACAGTTTCCCCGATCTAGTTCTCCCACCTCTTTTTGTGGGCGGGTAGGACTGTTTTCTAATCTCAGTGCATATCTTCTACGTCAGTCATCTCCTTGTAACAAATGTCTGAGTTCTCCGACTGGACAATTCTTTTTGGTTGAGTATTTGCCGATGGAAAAGGTCACCTCGGTTGTCCCCTTCTTTGATTTCCGTGATGATATGGTAGTTGAGGATATCTACGCATAGATGACGTCCAGTCTGATTATTGTGCAGGAAAGTGGTATTCCTTATATTTCCATGTCATTCCCTCTGGAAATACACAACCGACCCTTCTTTGCTATGCGAGGTTGATTGTCTGTACAAACAGACAGTTGTCTCGAGGGGTTGACTTCTTTGCCGGCCACTCCTGTTTTGATTATTCACGGAAGGTTCCAATCCGCGGAGATGGCATCTGCCCGAACTATTTTGAGCTGCTTCTCCCATCAGGCTTTTCAGATTCCGGCAGTTATTTTTGGTTTGGGGGACAATCCGCGCTACGTTTCTCGTGTGGAGGTGGCCAATAATTTCAGAGGCGTGAGTTTGTGTTTAAGCAGTGATCAGATTGTGACTACGAGGACTTGGAAAAGCCTGATTCCGAATTCCCGCGCTCTCATAATCGTCGATCCTCAAAAAACGAGGTTTTGTGTTGATGACATTTTTAAGATATGAGTTGAAAATATTTATAAGTTATGGAAAGTCGTTGTTATACACGGGACTGTCATTGGGGATATTGGTAGGCTGTTTGGTGGTCATTTCCTTGTTCATGAAAAGAAGGGAGATGGTGATGTGTGGTACCTCACGTGTAGATTGAGGATGCGCGGGAAAAGTACACTGAAGAGAGGAGGAATCTCATGTCTACCGGCAGTCGACAGTGGTGATGATTACTCATATTTGATTTCATTATATTTGTTGTTTGTTACTTTTACTGAGTCGAATTTGTTCTGAAAGTTCGTAAGGAGAATAAAAGTTTATAATTTAAGAATAAAGTTTTTATATTATTTAAGTTTATTTAAAAATTTGAATTAAAATAATAAATTATAAATAAGTTAACCACGTGATCTATCTTGTGTAGAATGGTTAAGACTGCTCGTGGAAAGTTCAAACCTTCAATGAAATCAAAAATAAAACATTTAACTATTTTTAATGATCAAATTCAAGATAGTCTCAGACCAAAAGAACTTGACAAACTCCTAAACCGTGAAAAAGACTTTGATAAACCAGGTTCCGGAGAATTCTACTGCTTTTTTTGCTCGTATTATTGCCAATTAATTTTTCAGACGTTATTTTATCAACAATAGTGCAATGTCCACTCATTTCAAGTCAAAAGCGCATAAAAAACAAATCCGAGAACTTAGAACTGAGGCACATTCCCAGGCTGATGCGGACAAAGCGGGGGGAATGGGTTCTTATACCATTCCCAAAGACTTTGATGTCCCCTCCTTTGACATTATGGACACTGATTGATTTATACTTTAAACTACTTTTTAATTTTTTGCGCAGTTGATGTATTAGATCTGACGAAATTGATATTGAAGACCGTTTCTAATTTGTAAAAATAATTTTAGGTAACTACAAGGGCAGGTTGTACTGAGAGATTTAAGGGCAGGTTGTAGGGGAATTTATTCAAACATGGAATTACCAGACGTTTTTGAAGTGATTCAAGTCACTCATCCATTTTTCCTAACAAGATACTATAAAAGTTTTTAATTTAACAGTTTTTAAATTGAATTGGTTTTTATCATTTGACTTATTTCAAGTTTTTTGTTTTTTTAGCAAAAAAATCAAAAATAAATTGAGTTAAATCAGTTTTGACTGTCTAAAGCAGGGGTTCTCAATTTTTTTAGCTCAAGGGCCAAATCGATAATTAAGATTAGCTTCGCGGGCCGCACAAAATATTTTATATATTTTTATATTTTCCATTTTACTAAATATTGATTCGCATAAATATGTAGATTCATATATGCATTGTGTGTTATATTTTTGAATTTGTCTTGAGGAATTAATTCGTAAAAATTAATAATGGACGCATTTTTGAACAATGCCGCCAGTTCTATATCATGTTGTAAATTAATGAGTTCTAATTGAAACTTTGCAGGCGCATCCTTAATTTCTACGCTGAATGGAGTTGCGAATATTTTCATTAAAGGAAGGAATTCTTTAAAATTCTAAAAATTAAATTTATATAAATGTACCCCAAAACGTGCTTCAAATTGATTAATGAAATCACCAATTATGGATATGTTTAACCTTAAGAATGAATAATTAAATTTAAACATTATTAAAAAATTAAAAAAGTTAGTTACTTTAGAGGGGCCGCAAAAAAAATCCCCGGGGCCACATGCGGCCCCGGGGGCCGCATTTGAGAACCGCTGGTCTAAAGAATAGAGAAACGAACTACTTTCAATTCAGTTATGGCCCATTTACTCTTTGTGTAAATAACTTGACATATTTTTAAGTTTTGGTTAAAATTTGCTACATGGTTAAACAATTCATCAATTTATGATCATGCTTTATTTTCAAAAATCTTATTTTGAATGAAAAGTTTTACTTTTTTGGTTTCGAGACATTCATCACGCTCAGTGGACTCCCCCATGTAAGTCTACTTTCTACATCCTATAGATCGGGATAGTTTTTCTGTATATCTATAACTGAATAGAGTCAACCACATTAAATATTGTTCTATATTTGACTCGAATTCTAGAATCTATGATGTTGTTAAGTTCAGAGACTATTGTTTTTATTATTCTTGACAAGACTTACTCTCCAATTCTTTTCCAATTTTATATTTCTTTAGAAATATTTTCTAGAATGTTATAGTTGTTAATTTTTGTAGTTCCCAATTGATCTTTTAATTTTGTCGGAGTTTTAGGGTCTCCGGGATTTCGGTTGTACAAATCCTTCAATTCTGCAAAGGCAGTCTACCAGTTCTTAATATGTACTTTTGAGTCCTTAACACATGACTTAATATTCTCTAAACAGTGTCTAAGTCGACTTAGTCTCCAAAAAGTATTGGCTAGATTAACAAATTTTTAAAAAAGCATCAAGCTACTTTATAATTCTCCAAACTTGTGCTGACTATCTCGCAACATTACCAAACACAGCATAATTTTTTAAATATTGTTTTCTCCATAACTTAAGATTTGTGTCTTAGACACAGTCCGTCATAAACCAGTTTTTATCAATATTGCGATAACAAAGTACTCAGATTACACGTACACAATCCTATTCTTGAACCCAATCTGATTTTTTGTAATCTAATTTTTAATTATTTTTTCGATAAAAATCTCATTCGGATGACGATTTTAGTTTCCTTATATATTTGAATTTTTTCAAAAAATGTGGAATGTTCAATTATTCTATTTATTTTCAACTTGACCATTTGCGTTAGGAATTTTAATATTAACTCAAATTGCGGTTTTCTTTCATTAAAAATATTTGAGGTTTCGAGTGATAATGAAACCTTATATAGAAAAAAACATTTAATTTCAGTATTTATCGATGAAAGTCGGAAGTGTCTATTTTCAGTTAAATTAGGTCACATTTGACATTCAAAATGAGAATCGCTTTTTCAGAATACAAGTGGACTCTGACGAAACCGGACAAGATCTGTTATTTAATGTAAGAATGAATGAGTCGAGATATTTTTCAAGGTTGGGCGATATTTTGAAGTCGAGGACGACATTCTGTCTATTCTAGTGGAGGCTATTCCTGACCAAATGGACAAATTTTGGGTTCAAAAAAATAAAAAAGTTGTTTTTAACAATCTGATCCGCTTATTTTATCAGATCTCAGATCAAATCCCAAATCGTTTTTTGAGCCGACCACTGAAAGGACGACCAGTCCTCTCATCACTTCCCTTACAACTAAATTCCTTCGAAATGTCTCAAACCGCCCTGGTATTATAAAAAGTAAAAAAACAACCAAGAACTTTGTCTACAGTTTGGTCAAGACTGCGATTGTAAACGGGGACTTGTTCTTGGATATTGGCGAATTCCAAAACGTGATTGGATACGCAATTGGAGCGGATGATAATTTTTTCACGAGGGAAGATCTTGTGCTTTATGTCCCCAAGGAGTAGATCTCGTCCAGAATTACCTTTAGACTGTTCTCAAAGTCCAGTCTGACTACGTTCGAGTGGGAAGAACGACTTTTGGAAATTTCCAAAGAAATGTAACCTTTTTGTTTGAGGACTAGCGACGCTGAAAATTCCTCTGTTCAAAATAAGCAGGAATTTATCCAACAAGTCCAAAAACTGGAAAAATCCAGAAAACTGAGGATCCCCATGAAAAACGAACTCATTTTTGTACTTTCCCAATCAGGACTTTCTTTGCTTGATGCAGGACTGTAAGACGTGTTCATTTGAAGAGCTTAGGAGTCCGGAATGGATGGAAATATCCCACGATTCTATTTCTGGCTTAAAAATTGGCCAAGTTAGCCAAATACACTTAACAACCACCGATTGTGTAAGTCCGGTCTTGTTTAAATTAGAATTCGTTGATCTTAGAACCAAAAAATCCAGAAGATGTAGTCTTAGTCATCAACTCAATTCTGAATCATCAAAAAGAGAACTTTTTTCCAAATATCGACTTTAACATGTAATCAATCTTAAATCTGATTTCAGATCATTCGCTACACCGGATCGGCACTATAAATCTCAATCTATCAGTTCATGCGAAATTCCCGAGGAGGTGTGCCTTGAAAGTACGTCTTCTGAAACAATCGACTCTCCGATGGTATAACAAGCCTATTTTCTAAATAAGAAAATTACTTTGGACATTAATCTGGACTCGGAAAGTGTCCGACTCGAAGTGAACCGAGACCTAAAAGTCAACGAAATCATAAAACTTGTATATAAATTAGTAAATATTTCCAGTTTGCGGAAGAAATTGGACTTGAGGAGTTTTGGTTTTTCGGTCTTAAGTATTTGGACAAAGAAGAACTGGTCCTGCTATCCGAAAAACCAGTACCAGATTATTGATATTTTATTAGATTTCGTCACAAATTAATAGTTCCTTGACATTAATAGAGTGCGAACTTGTTTTTTATTGTCTTCCAAACAACTTTTCTACATACTGTATTAACGAACAAAATCAGGTTGCACTGAGTTTAGAAAAGTCTACAGTTTTGTCTATACCACAGGATTCAGGAATTGGTTGGCGACGGAAAACTGGAGGTTCCTGATTCTTTACTGATCCAACTTGCTGCATTGACTAGAATCATTGACAGAAATTACTCTTTTGGTTCGGATAATGATCAAATCATGACAAAGTGCATTTCTAATTTAACTAATAGAAAATGCAAAAAATCAAATATTTGTTCACAAGCTGATGGATACTTTCAAAAAATTTCTCAAATGTCTATAATTTGAGTTTTTATTTTTACAGGGAATGTCTTAAAGTCGACTTTGTTACTCGATTTTTGGAAGTGGCCAGGAAAATACCTAACTACGGACTCTTTAGATTTCCACGCGTGACCTTCAACGACTTGCAGGACGTGACACTCGATTGTGATCCAGAAAAAATGACAGTCAGAGATGGAGAGTATTTTTCCCTGTTTTTATACTCCAGAACATATTTTTACAAAGATTGTGCCGACTTTGTATATTCTGACGAGAAAATAACATTTTCTCATAACAACGTGGAGGTATTTAATATTTAAAAGTCTCAGAACTCAATTCTTGCGAGTGAAAGGGTACAACTTAGGATTGCTGATGTAATCTACAACTACGTCAACGCATATAAAAATATTTTTAAACACAACGGGTCTCCAATGACACATCAAAGTGCAAATTTTGAAAAACTTTCTATTTTCGATTCTTCTACTCTGTAAACATTGCTTAGTAATATTTTAGAAACAAAGGTTTTTTTGAATTAAATCAAAGATTAGATACTTTGAAAAAGTCTTCTTCCATGCCAATTAATACAAGTTGTGCCCCGTTGAGTAAATTTTAGAAAAACGGGCCAAAAATAATAAACCTCTGCTTAAAAAACTACCGGTACTATGAATGTTGGCATTCCAAGATTGAAATATATTTTGAATACAACGGAAATACTCTGACTGAGAAAATATCCCAAAAAAGTCCCGGTTATGCCCTTGTCACTGCAGTTTGTATTTCTAAGCCAATGTGGTTCATAGGTTTGTCGGAAAATCGAATTTAAACAAAATGTATTATTTAATCTTAAATACACGTGCCCTCTTACAAACGAACAGATATTTCTAATAAAGTACAAACTGGTTTGACTATTTTTCCATGATGATCTAGTTGAGAAAGCAAAACATTGTTTTCTGCAAAATGCCAATTTTTGTAACAATACGATTCTATGTATTCCCTCTCAATGTTCTGGACATTCCCGCCATTCAATGGGTAGAACTTTGCTTATTTCCTAATAGAGGATTTGTTATGAGACAATAAAAGAAAATGCTCTTATTAATATTTCTGATTATAAACTTTTGTGTCAAATGTGGGAACTCGCTTTACAGATTGACTACGGACAGCACTCCCCAAACGTTCAGTTGGATTATCAAGTCGAAAAATACGTTCCTGCTCAGTACTTAGTTTTATCGACTAATAGATTGTTAAAAAATAAAGAAAATTGGGACGAAACCTTAAGAGATCTGCATCGGGAATCTTCGAATATTCTCAAAGTTACTTAATCGAAACAGATTATTATAGGGTCTGTCAATAGATGAAATGATGAAAAAATACATTCAACTGAGCGCCACAGGGGAGAATTTCAATTCCGTTCGATTTGAAATCAAAAAACTCAGCAAAGTAAAATGCAATGAGTTAATCATCGATACTAACGGAATGACTTTCCAGGACGCTGAGTAACACTAAATAATGACTGTTTTTAGATTGTCGACAATGATTCCTTATGCTGATTTGAAGGATGTTTATTATTCTGGAACAAAAATCGGAGGTACTTTGACGTCTAAATTAGTAAGTTACTTTCACAATTGTTATAGAAATTCACAATCAAATTTTTGAACGTTTTTGATAGACGGAGAGCATATGACTATTACCTACATTATGTATCAATCTATAATAAAAATATACAAAAGTAACTTAAATATATTATATTAGTAGAAAAACGGAGGCGCCTAAACAAGAGAACATTCAAACATATTCCCTGTACCATCAATGTCATTTAAAATTTTATAGACGACAAGAAACTTCTCCAATCTCTACAGCAGGGTTCCATGTTTTAAACTGATGATAGACTCGACTGCAGTCACTCTAGAGACGAACAACGAGATATCAAAATCATATTGTTTCCCATAACTGACATTGTTAGTTGGTCGAATGAATCTTTGAAGCAGGATGATGAAAGATTAAACATGCTCCCTAGTAAATCGAAAAGTGAACAAGGGGATATTGAAATCATGTATTAGTTTATAACTGTTATTGTCTAGTCCGTCTAACGACCGTCTGAATGCCGAAGTGGTGTATTCGAAACAAGAGCAAGACGAAAGCCACTAGTTTCATTTTATTGTATTTGTTATTGTCTAGTTTGTCCAACGACAGTCTGAATGCCGAAGTGGTATATTCGAAACAAGAACAAGACGAAAGCCAGTAGTTTCATTTTATTGTATTTGTTAGAGAATCGTGTAAGAATATTGAAATATGGTAGATCTAGTAAATTATATTATAGTTTGTCTCCCTCAGTTGAGATTCGCGAGGACGACAGACTGTGAGTATTATCGCTATATTATAGAGCTTTTGAAAGAGTCGTTGATTGCCAAAATAAAGTGCCTCGAATAGATTCCGACCAAAGGTTGTGCAGATTTATTTATTCAAGTCTCAATAATATATTCATCCAATATGAAACAATAAGCCAAAACCTTGAGAATTTCAACAGCGAATACCTGAAAGTGATGAAATACGTTGATTCGGATACACAACAAGGTTGCTAAAATTCTACTCCACAAACAGAAATTTTTGTTCTCCTTAAAAGCAACTGGCGAATAATTCACAAATTAGAAGCGATCCATCTAATATATGAACGTTTAGGACAAGATGAACAACTTGTATAAACGCATTTCTGTTTATGGCATAGACATGTGAGGAATCGGTTAGTTTGCATCAAAAAGGTCTCCGAGTCACTACGGAAAACTTGGAGAAATTAAAGAAAATTCTGGATAACTTGCCCGAGTCCAAATTCAAGAAGAACATAGTACCGACAAAGATTGCAAATGTTGTATTGAATACGCCAAAAGCAGAAAATCACGAGAACTCTTCAAATCAGTATGTATCAACCGGAGTTTATGAATTCAAGAAAGTGTTAGTCTTTGTTTAGATTTTTAGAAAGTTTCCAGATGAATCCTAAATAAAACTAATATTATTAATATAACTCATTTTTTTTATTAATGGATTTGGTAATTTTTTCTTTTCTTGTAAAATTAAGAGATTCGTCTACAACATTAACAGTCGAATTAGGCTAAACAATTTCAGAAAAAAGTGATTTCAGAATACGAATTTTTTCGTTACATATTTGCAATCCAGATTCAAAGGTATATCAAACTTCTCTCATTGTAACAACATTGAAATCCACAATTCTACTCGTATGCTTACCAATGTGTCCCTATACACGAATACAGGCACTAGTTTATTTAGCGCAGTTACGGGAATTGATGTGGCTTTTCTAATATTTATGTAACCACAACAGTGATCATCTAAATTTAATTTGACTTAAACGCTTGGTTAAACTTAGATTAGTGATCAATTTTTTTCTAAACAAGTGCATATAATCGATTTCAGTGTACTCATAAATGTACATAAATACCAAAATAATGTTAATAAAATGAGAAATTGTAAGAGTAAGACAGTTAGTTATTAATGAATTGAATGCCCTTCTGAATATTCTTTTCCAACTCGACAATCCCTGTCTCCAGCCATTCATTTTCCACATCACTCAACTCTCCAAACCCTCTCACCTCCTCAATTCCCTCGGGCTACCACTCTTACACAAAAAAATACCCCAAAAACAACAGGAGACGCAAAATAGGGAGCTCTCGTCACATCCGACCTAACAAATGCACATTGCACGTTCCGTTCTCCAGCCAGTCCCCTCAACACATTATCCGTGAACTGAGCACCCGCATAAGCCATCGACAGAGTGGCGGAACCCTGCCAATCTACTCCACAAAATATACTCCTCCATCCTTGGCATTGACCACAGCCGTCCCTGCATCTTGGATTGACTTGGCCAACTCCAATCCATCCTTCTACGAGTCATTTCAACAACAAACATCAGAAAGTGACAACGTAGGAGAACATTGACTAAGCAGAGGCACAATAGTAGGCCCAGAATGCCCACAAATGCAATCACAATGCACATTCCTGGGGTCTTTTCCCTACAAAATCAGACTTTGAACATTACCGTGTGTTTTCCCACGAAGTACTGAGCTCGAACAACATCCAAAGTGGTTACCCCACATATCGTCCTGTCTCCTACCAATCCGAACTGTTTGTAGACCTCAAATGCGATAGGAACAGTCGAATTTATCTTATCTTAAATAATATATCTCAAACTGGATTTGTTATTATTGCTATCATAGCTTTGGGGCAGGTTTTTGCACATTCCGACACAACATCCCTCACTATCCTGGCATTCGTGTTGAAAAGGTCGTCTCTGGTCATTCCTATGTTATATGGCCATGTGGTTACCAGGCTTGCGAGGTACTCCGGCGGGGATGACGACCATGTCGGCACCGGAGAGGGATTTAGAGAGGTTAGTTGGGCCTGTGTAGGGAGTCACAAGGGATTGAGTGTTGATATGGGAAATGTCCATGGCCACTCCCTCCACGTTGACTATGTCATAGAGGCGGAGAGATTGGATTTGTTCGTTCATCTTTAATAGAAGAGCTAATGGCTGGCCGATTCCTCCAGCTGAGCCGACCACAGTCACATGATATAGGCTCTTTGGTTATTAGGTTATATTGGTGTCACTTTTAGTCCTTTTTGAATAGCAAAGGAATTTCGCAAAAGACCACCAGAAAATAGCATGAGGTTTTCAATTAATTTACAAGTTTTATTTATCATTGTAATTCAAATATATTATCTCGATTAAATCAACAAAATTTAGTGTAAATATTTTTGGGTAATGGTATTTTAGCGTTTAAATTAGCAGACCGCAAAACAACGGTAATAAAGTTATCTCGTTTGTCTTAGTTTCTCAAAGAAACGTTTTGTTAATTGCTTTCAGTCCCCTCTGTTTATCGATTGTTCCGTCAGCTCATGATTGTCTGTCGATATCAACAAATTACGTAATTTAATAATTACAGACAGAAAAATTCAGTTCAACATGCCAGATATTTTGGTATATGACAAAATTAGAATTGAAATTAGTCTCAGCGATGTGTATCAAGTTATTTAAAAACATTTTATATATTTTCATAATCAATTTTAATTTACACTAAATTGTGTAATCAAATACACTTATTAACAAGACAGGTTTTTCTGTTGCTCAAAATCGTCTGTCGATATCAATTCTTTCCCAATCAGAGTAAAATCTAGAATGGTTGTTAGAATAATCCATGGTCTTTCCAGGAAAGTCTATCGAGGATGAGGAGCGTTTTTTTCTGTTTTAAAATGTGACCAAATAAGCCTGATCTGTTACTTTGGTGTATATTGTAAAGAAAGTAGAGGTATTTGTTTGAGATTTGCCTTGGATTAAAGAATATATCAGAGTTGCATTCTATGAAAATAGTTCAGAATTTCTAGTTGTGCAGAGAAATTGTACACTGTTAACACAAACATATTGTATACTTTAATTTTTAACTAACCATGTGTTATTTAGTCTGTTAGAAGCGAAAACTGATAGTGATTTTCTTCGTGATATGTCTTCTGTATTTCCTAAGAGAGTGCCTTTTTATGCTTGCATTTTTCCTCGTGTCGCTGTTCGCAACACCTAACTATTGTATATTCTGTTTTCTCAACTTTAATTTTTAAGAATAATTTTTTTAATGTATTGGCCAATTTATCGATAAAACATTCGTGGTAATCTGTTGTAATAAGCATCAGAAGTTAAACTTCCAGAGACAAATCCACTTTGGCTAGCTACAATATATCCATCTAGTGGGGATTATATTCTTTCAAGATCGATAAGATTTTTTGCAGTTGAATAATATGATTTATCACTAGGGCAACCAAAAGTCAATAATGTCAGCTATGGATAATGAATTTGGACAGTCGTGAGTTCGATTCCGAAGGAGGCAGTTTTCATCCTGGGGCCAATTCTCGTTATCGTTCCCCTGCCCGTGAGGCAACGAGTACTTCTGGCACGACACAGTTAGAAATGGGGATCTCTTAACTTCCTTCCGATCTTAGCGTGGCGTTATGGGGTCCACCATGTCAGTTGGAAAATTCCATTCGGATATGGCAACGCTCAGGAGGCACTTAATGCCTACCGAAAAAGGACTTTTAGATCTCAGACTCTGGGACATCGTCGTCTCAGGCCGATCATGCGGGCAGGATCGAACCTTTCAGTAGGATCTCTCTCGTTTGGATCGGCGATCACGGGGATTATTATAATTAACTGGCTTACCCGTCTTTGGTCTTTAATAAATAAATAATATAAAAATAAAATTACTCCCGACGGTTCATATTGTAAAATATGCGATATTTGTGTAACATTCCATAAAAATGGTTTGTTTAAAAACACAAATTGACGCAAAAACATAAATCGCATATGAACGAGCCTAAAAAGAGCATTCAAAGGTTTTTTCCCACTACTGTTGTTACTAATGATTTTTCGCTCAATCTAACTAAAGCATATGTTTCAGCAAATATTCCATTATATAAATCACGGAATCCTGCCTTAATAATTTTTTTTAATACTACTGGATTCGAGTTACCTTCAGAATCAAAATGTCGAAACAATGTCAAAATTTTGGCAGAAAGACGTGTTAGTGAGATTATCCAATTGTTAATTAATGAAAGGATTTTCTTAATTGTTGATGAGTCTGATGCCGGTAAAGATAAATTTGTCAATATTCTTATTGATACACAATTGTGGTTTAAGGATAAAACTAAGTTACCCTACAGTGGATAATTTAATTGCCTCCATTAAAGGACTTGTTCTCAAAAACAGTAGTCGAAGGCAACTATTTTCTGAAATAGGACTACCTCCAGAACCTATTGTTACTAGATGGGGAAGCTGGCTTCGAGCAACCAGGTACTACGTGGAACATTTTCCCAGAGTGTTGGAAATATGCAATTCGTTAAAAGGAGAATCCCTATTGATTCGGAGGGCAAAAGAATCAATAAACCATGAAGGACTTGTTAATGATTTAAAAGAAATATAGTATCACTATTCTCCACTTGCAGATGTTCTTCCTGAAATTGAGTCCACAAACTTTTCAATTGAGAAGGCTATTATTTTTTTGAAATACTCGATCTGAAAGAAGATACCTGCAAAATAAAAGAATATATTGATAAAAGAATGAATAAGAATGAAATTATGAAAATTGTTAACGGAGAAAAAAATTTTTCGCCTATGGAAAAGTTGCGACTACTCCAATGCAGGAAACTACATGTTCTGTGGAGCGTTCATTTTCAATTCTCCATAAAATTTAGGCAAAAGATCGGAATTTTAAACCGGAGAACCTTAAATTTTATATGATTCTTTATAACTCCTGATTTTAAAAAAATTCTTGGCTCTTTTTAGGTCAACTTTTTGGTCAACTTTCGTTTTTTTGGCTCAATTTAGTTGACTTTTAGAGGTCAATTTTTGATATTTTTGGGTCAACTTTGTGGTTGCCCTATTTATCACATTTGGGGGTAACCACTATAAATTAATATAAAAACTATTTAAAAATTAAACTATTTTTTAATATAAGATAAAAAATATTATTTATTCTAGTGTTGAATGAGTTTACCTCACAGTTCACCAAAGAGTGAAGAGCCACAATTTATATTAGGAATATTCCTAACACTAATAGCATCACTAAACATCGGCATCTGCTATGTATTGAAAAAAAAAGCTCACAACAAATGCCCCGACAACCAAAAAGCCAGTAAACCCCTAAAGACAACCTTTAGAACACGGAGGACACGGCTATCTGCGGTCCCCAACCTGGTGGGTCGGTCTCCTCCTCAGTATCCCTCACCCATAATTTAGTGACGTTGGGCGAGGCTGCCAATTTTGTGGCTCTCACATTCCTCCCGGCCTCCCTCGTGGCCTCCTTGGGGGCTATCAGTCTACTTTTTAGGTTTTTGAATAATTTGTGTTATTTAGTCTTGTTTTTGCTGCTTTTTTCTTTTCTGAACGATTGTCGTGGAGTGCCAAGTTGGGGGTGGCACTGTGTCTCACTGGGTGTGTCTTCATGGTCTACTTTGGGCCCAAAACATCCCCACTTTCCACCCCCGACACCCTCGAGACTACCCTAACGAGTCCTCCCTTTAAAATATACTGTCTTTCCTCCTCTGTAATTGCCGCGCTTTTTTATTTGGCGGGCTTTTGGTATGGGGACAAGACCCCGATTATATATATAACTATTTGTTCGTTATTTGGGTCACTTCTGGTACTCATGGCGAAGTGTCTTGGAGTGCTGATTCGAGCGAGGTCTCTTCTCCATGTGATGTCGGAGTCACTTTTTTGGGGACTGTCTGGTGGGATGGCTATGAGTGTTTGTGTACAATTGCACTTTCTAAATCGGGCTTTGGACATATTTTCCATATCTTTGGTGACCACTATTTACTACGTTGAGTTCACGTTGGCCGTGATTGTGTCTTCGGCTACGGTTTTTGGGGACTTTGAACAGCTCGGACAATTTGATGTTGTCGGATATGTCTTTGCATTTATTGTTATTTTGGTCGGAGTTGTACTAATGGAGTTTAATAAAAAAATTGGCTAATATTTATTTGTTGATTAAATTTATTTTTCTTTAGTAAAAAAATAAATTTATGTACAATAGATAATATGTGATGATTGTGGCTCGTTCTTTCCACGTGGATGTCAACAGTTTTACATTTGTCAATTTATTTAAAGAACCCAATCAGATCAACAAAAAAAGAAAAAAATTCAAAAATATAATAAATGTATTTTTATTAACAAATTTAGAACAATATCAAAAAGTCCGTAATTCTGCTTGAACTGGTCACGTCCAACATAATTCGAGTTGGTGCACATTATGACACAGATTTTATACTTTGATGGCACTTTTTTACACTTTTTAATCAACGAAAATGGAGATTTGCACGACATATTCACTGACGACAAATTTGCTCATATTGTTTCCCGCCAAAAGATTTCCGATGGTACAATATTACTCACATGCTAAGCCCACGTGTCTGATCATGTGATTGTGTTTGTTTATTCGAGTTCTGATACATTTTTTGACATTTTCTATCTCGATGATCATCCGGATAAAAAATTGGAGATTAATGTGAACTGTTTTTTTATTTGTAGCACCATCGGATGTTCTTTCAATCAAACAATTTTCAAAATATGGGGATTTCAGGAAAGCGGGTTTTGCTTCAAAAAAATAAAGTATTTATTTTTATTATATTAATTAGTGGTTAACCTATATTATAATAAATTATTTTTTAGTTAGCTGTTTGGTGGTCTTTCAATTCTTCATACAATGTTAGGTTGTGGAATCCGGGGGGGATTTTCTCCGCCCGTAGAAAGAACATATTTTTGTTTGACAGGGACAAGATTTCGAGCAAATTTAAGTTTATTTCAGCTGTAAGTATTGACGGAGACATTTCCTCATTTTGTTTCATGTATTTTTGTTTGCTATTTGTCAGCTACGACAAGTCCGAAGAGCAAATTGGGCTTACATTCATCAGAGACGAGTTCCTGAATTTCCACTTTTATGATACTACATTTAAAGTAAGCATTAAAATGACATAATAGCTGATCCGTTCATTTATAATAAAGATGGAAGGTGGGGCTAAATTAGTATGGTAGGGGATCTCCTCTGTTCATTGGTGGGGCAAAGTGTATATTTGTTTGTCTTCAATACGGGGACTGCAGTCGTGGTGGATATTTCCTGTCTCCCTCATTACCAGTCTTATGTAACTGAATTTGTATGTCTTGTTGGCCACATTGTAGAGTCCTGACTATCTTTGTTGGGTTCGGGAGGACTTGCTTATATTGGCGGTTAATAAGAACACGGGAAACTTTCGAGTATTGTTTGTGTGTAAATAGATATATACGATTCTATTCGATCGGGTTGACTTGCAAGTCAGTCGGAGTTATCCTGGTTGTTTAACTTTTGATGATTCGGAATGGATTATTGATGGGGGAATAAGTTATGTTGATTCCAAGTATTTTAAATGTTCGCAAAAAGTTATTCTTCATATTTTGTTGGGCAGGTTACTTAATGTTGTTTAATTGTAGTGGCAATGTCGTTTTTGTTGAATTCCATTCTTATTTCTCAAGTTTCGTATTTCCCGATTTGTTTCCGATTGGACACATTCAACAGGTTGGTTGTACAGTTTCACTTGGTGTAGTACTTGACTGCTATTCTGTCCGTAAATACGTCGACCCAACAATATTTTTGTGAGTTTATGGCTTTTCTTATCAGCAAAATGAACTTGAATTGTACCAGGGTGGACCCAGAGTGTGTTCGCTGTTTGTTAATGGTTTTTTCCAAATGTCTCAACTCCCTATTCTATGGAGTGGACTCGGAGTTTACGAGTTGTGTAAATCTTGAGATTAAATTTGTTTTTTACCAATTTCTTGTGTAAGAATGATATTTAATTTAGTTATGATAATTATTACGAGGCTATTGACTTGTTGGATTTATTCGCTCGAGTTGGCCGCGGTGGAATGATCTCGAAAGACTTGTATTTGATGTCAAGGGTATTGTGTTTGTGACTAAATTAGCAATTTTGGCAAAGTCTGAATTTATATCAAAATGTGCAAAATATTAGAATTCATGAAATTTGGGATTATGCAAAAAAGCTTGGGGTGTCATTTGAGTTTTTTATTTCCGAAGATATTTGTGGTTTTCTCTGGATGTAACGTTTTTAAGGCAAACGAGATGACAATATACTATAGAAAAATATACATTTACAATTTTTGATACTGATTTTTATATACAAAACATATCTTTATTTTCAAAGAAACGAATTTTAAAATTTCCTCTTTTTTATTCAGGCAAGCACAGTTGTGACTGCGCGTATTCCAAAGTCGGGGAGATCGGTTGTCTTCCATTTCGGACTTCATTGACCAGACATTTACTAATTAAAAATCGATCTCGTTTTTCAAGCTTTTTTATTTAAAGTAAGTGTATCTCGGGTTGACTCGGTAAGAATTTGGAGATCCAGAGATAAATGGCAATTATAGTTTATTATGCGTTTATAGGAGTCGGCTCCCCACGCCTGCGGGATCGAAAAAGGTCAGGAAACGCAGTATTTCTTTTCTTAAACTTTTCAGATACGTGGAAAGTAAATTCCTACAAGTTCATGCTTCAGGAGCCATTTAACGGTCTCCTCAGTAGCTTTTGAATTCAAAACGGTACTTTTGGAACTTCTTGAGGAAAGACTTAGTTGGATGTATGAGCTTTGGCTTTTTATCCTACTTTTCGACTCTTAATCTTCTACACAAATCTATTTTACATCTTATCTTTTGTGTATTCGATATTTAAAAAGTTTTCACTCTTTAAAGCAGAGGTTTCCAAGCTTTTTTTTACGCGCCTCCCTTAGAGAAAAAGTACAATCTTGCGCCTCCCTTTATATTCCATAATATAATACAATTATTATTTTATCAAAAACAATTTTTTAAAACAAAAAGTTAATGAGATAATTTTTTTTCCATCTTGGCGCAAAGTTTTTCAAATCTTGGTGTCATCGCAGAGAGTGCTACTCTTAGCTCATTAGTCACTACTAAACGAGTTCGATATTTAGATTTAATTGCAGCTAGTGCAGAAAATCCAGTTTCGCATAAATATGAAGTAGCAAATGGCAACAAAACTTTCATTGCTTTATTCGACAAAATTTCATATTCCGTTCTTACATTCAACCAAAAAGAAATTAGCGGTTCTCTCTCAAATTTTTGTTTCAATAATGTATCGCATGACAATTCTATCAATTTTTCTTTTTCAAAAGTTGTCAATGCAAATTGATTATCTTCTTCATCAATAAATGGATTCTGTATCCATTCGAACATTTTACAGTCGAGATCTTTAAAATAGTGAGCAAAATGCTTCAACAAACAATCCAAATGTTCAGCAAATATGTCTTTGTTTGCTTCAATGTTCACTATGGCGCAAAAGGTGTTTAAAAGTGGAAACATGTCATAGATATTTTTTTGTATATTTGATTTCCATAATACCAATTTTTTCATAAATGCTTTTATTTTGTCCTTTTGAGAGAATAAATGTAGTTGTGGTCCCTGCATTGATTTATTCAATATACTCAATTTCCCAAAAATGTCAACTAAATAGGCAAATTTGACAATAAAGTCATCATCCCTGAACAACTTTGCATCTTCAATATCATTTTCATCAAGAAAATCTGCAACTTGATCTTTGAGTTCAAACACCCTTCTAATCACTTTTGCACGAGATAGCCAGCGTACCTCACAATAGTATAAAAGCGATGTATATTTTGAATCCATATCTTCACACAGCTTTGCAAAAAGCTTAGCTCTTAAAGGACTGTGTTTTATGTAGTTTATAACTTTTGTAATTTGCGCAAAAATATCGTTCAGTTCTGGACTCATATTCTTTGAGACAAGTGCTGATCTGTGCAGCATGCAGTGCGTCCAGATAATTTCTGGTGCTCTGTTTTTTACAAGAGCTTGAAGACCAGATTTATTTCCTGACATTGACTGTGCTCCGTCTGTACAAAGTCCAACACAATTGATCCATTCTATGTTATTTTCTTCAAAAAAAGTATCAATTATATTAAAAATTTCATTGGCCGTGCTCCTTCCAGGAAATGGTTTGCAGAATAATAGATCTTCTATTATTGTACTTTCTTCAGCATATCTGACATATGCAATTAAATGTGCATTTTTATTTATGTCAGCTCCCTCATCAACTTGTATAGCAAATTTACAGTTACGTAGTCGAGAAACCAACTGATCACAAAGATCTTCAGATATGTCATCAATTCTTCTAGCGACTGTGTTATCAGCAAGCGGTATTTGCTGTAATTGTTTTGCATAGGATTCGCCAAACATTGCTTCAACCATATCGATAGCTGCTGGCAAAACTAGAGTTTCTCCGATATTGTGCGGTTTCTTGCATTTTGCAATCCTGTAAGAAACTTTGTACGATGCTAGTAAAGCATTTGAAGAGACAGAAACAAGTTTTTTTAACGATTTCGTTTGGTTATCAAACTCTTCTAATTTTCTTTTAAAAAATTCTTCAGACTTATGGACATGTTCAGAATGCATCGTTTCAAAATGTCTTCTTAATTTGCATGGCCTCATACTATCTGCTGCAAGTGTTTTGAGGCAAAGCAAACAGAGGGGTTTTTCCATAGAATCAACAAAGATACGTGTGAATCCTAACAATAAGTAAGATGGAAAGTATTTTCTTGTCTTTGGAGTGGTATTGATTATATTCCAATCATTTTGATTTTTTGAACCATCGTCAAAATCTTTATTATTCGTGAATTTTCTTTTGCAACCACTCAAGAATTTATTCATGTGTTAAAATTATTTAATTGTCTAATAAATTAAATAAATTTTTGAAAAATATAATTTTTAAATTAATAACTCTTATTATCGGAATATAGTCACGTTTTTTACATAGATATAATTTTCTAAAAAATGTTTCTGAAATACTTTTCGCGCCTCCCTTGACACGAGTCAACGCCTCCCTAGGGAGGCGCGCCTCCCCATTTGGAAACCTCTGCTTTAAAGGATCGAAAATATCAAACACAACCCTAACCTTTACTAACCTTATTTTAAAAGTCAATTCTAACTCGAAAAAACGCCTATTAAGCCTAGCTTTTACAAATTCCTAATTTTAAAAACCAATAAGATTTTAATATTTACATTAAAAACAAAAAATTTCAAAACAAAGTCAATTGAGCTTTATCAGCCTCGAAATATGTACGTCAGCTAAAATATCTCCTTTATCGTCCTCTAGAATATATAAATCCTTGCGAACAGTGTTTCTGGCCCATAAACACATAGAACGGGATTTTTTTTAGTACTTTCGTGAACGGTGGAGTTATAATCAAAGATTTTATCTTTGAGAATGTTCTGAAAACTACCCGACGAATTGAACATTTTGAAACAATCTGAGCAACCTCAGTTCGGGTAACATCGTGATAGCGATTCGAACCTTGTCAAATAAACGATCTCGCCCAAAGTGATCCATATTATGTTCTGAGTTTAACTTATACTTTCCGACCGCCAAAAATGGCGTTTAGTATCTTCCTGTAGAATGTAAGTTTTTCCGCCTTTAAATCGAATCAGTACCGCAATGCGTAATAATAATTATTTATTATTATTATCGGCAACTGCCGTAGAAACATAATAGTTAAATTTCCACACGTGCGGCACTTGAAACGATTTTCTTGATAATCCTTGTTCAACCTCCCCTGTTGCATGCTAAGATTCTCATTGCGTCCAGATCATCCCCATTTTTAAGCTTGCGGTTGATTGATTTGAGGTCAGCATCCAGCACCTCCGGTAGCGTATTGCGCGGACGTCCTCGAAATTTCTTTCCACTCGCGGCAAAATATTCTTCCATAGCCAAATTTGCGGGTGACGTCTGGTCCATCCGTAGGACATGTCCGAACAGTCTCCATCGGGCTTCCATTACATCCAGAATCACAGGTTGCGCTGAGCATTTACGGTAAAGTGCCCCGTTGTTGATCCGGGTCGGCCATTGTACCCCACATAATATACGCAGTTGTCTTCGGTGGAAGGAGTTAAGGTTTTTAATTTTGGAAGCAGAGATCCCCCAACAAGAGGAGTTGTATAGCAAGACCGGTTTCACAAATGCATTGTAGAGGCGCAAACGAAGCGCAATCGTTACCGGCCTGTTAGCCACCCAATACGTTTTCAGCCTGTTCAACGCGGCCGTCGATAGTACTTTCCTCCGGGTAATGTCCTCACTATCTCCGAGGAGTGTGCCCAGTTTTCTGGAATGTCTCCATACATCATCTAGTCTTGAACTCATGCGTGCGACTTCCGTGATTTCCGTTTTGGTTGTGTTCACAGTGAGGAACCATTTTCCAAGCTCTGCTGGGGAAACATCAAGTAACCGCCTCAAGGCTGCTGTGTCGTGTGATACAAAATCCACATCGTCAGCGTATACAATTTCGGTGATTTGCCCGTTATAAAAGAGCCTGAGATCACGCAGAGCCGCCTCCAGGTATATCACGAACAGCAAAGGGGAAAGGAAGTCTCCCTGCGCGGTACCCACTGTCGTCGAAAAATTTCTGGATGACGTACTCCCAATTTGTACTGTCACTTCCGTGTTCGACAATAGGACTGCTATCATCCTGACGCAGTCCCCGTCGAGGAATCACCGCAAAACACTAATAAGTTTTCCTCGGCGAATTGTGTCGAAGGCTCTCGACATGTCGATTCCTAGAATTGTAGTCGCACTCTCGAATCTTTGGCAAGTAGCGCTGCGCCACCTGTGTCCCCAGACCACATCAGCAGTAGATCTACCCGTCCTGAACCCACTGTGGTTCGAAGACAGGAATTCGTTTGCAGGCTCTTGTATACGGTCTAGCACCACAAGATCAAGGATCTTTCTCAGCGTATTGAGTAGAATGACTGGTCGCAGGTTATCCACAGGGCCCATCTTCTTATTCGGTTTTTGAATCGGGTCAGAATTCCTTTGCCCAAAGGAAGAAGGTCATTAGTTGTAAACATTTTGTTTAGTACTTTGGCTATGATTTCCATCAGTGTTTTAGGATCGTATTTCAGTAACTCAGCACTTATGCCATCCGGTCCCGGAGAGCGATTACTTTTCAGTCTATTCGTAGCTTTCATAACTTCTTCCACCGTGATTTCATTTACCAGGTTTGCCGGATTAGTAGTGATTAGGTCCACCTTTTCTCCGTCAACATTAAAAAGTCGTTCAAAATGAGTAGCAATAAGTTCTGCTTGTTCCGTAGCATCAAAAATCATATTTCCGTTGTTGTCCTCGATCTTTAGTTTAATCTTTTGCTTCCTTCTCTTAAGCAACCTCATTGCTAAGAACATCTGTGCACAATCCTTTAGGTTCTCCACTTCTTTTAGCCTGGCATCCAAAACGTTTGCAGTCTCTTCGCTATTTAACTTTTTGATCATTTTCTGTATCCTGGTACGTTCCGATTGTAAGGAAAGTTTTCTGACCATATCCGTTGTGTTCTCTAGCGAGAGTCGGAGAGCCTTCTGTTTTGCAGCCATTTATGATTTTGTCCACGTGTCCAATCTCAAGTCAGAAGACGACTTTTTCTATTACGTTTGTCGATGTGGAGAACGTTATATTGTGGACGAATTCGACATCGATTTATTTCTCCCATTAAGAGCCCGTGAGAAAACCTCCTCCCCCTCGCTGGCTACAATCGTCAAACAAGAATTGGCCTTGTACGATAAGAACTGTTTTTCTATCCGTTGGCTGCGGGACCACCTCGCTAGCTCCGAATTTCCCTCTAGTTCATCATCCCATAATGTGTCCTCTCGCGCGAATGATGTCGATCACCTCAACAGAAAGATTAATAGTAAACTTTTTGACGGCGACGTTCGTGGTGCAGTTAGGCTGGTCGCCTCGACAAGTTCCCTTTTGGCCACGACCCCTGCTGTTTTGAATTCCCTCAGGGAAAAACATCCCCCTCAGCCAAACGACTTCAGGCCTCAGCCGTCCCCTGCCACCCTCGCTCTCAATCCTTTTGCTGTCTTGGAAACTCTTGTACTGAAAGCTCTAAGGCAGAGGTTTCCAAGCTTTTTTTTACGCGCCTCCCTTAGAGAAAAAGTACAATCTTGCGCCTCCCTTTATATTCCATAATATAATACAATTATTATTTTATCAATCCAACAATTTTTTAAAACAAAAAGTTAATGAGATAATTTTTTTTCCATCTTGGCGCAAAGTTTTTCAAATCTTGGTGTCATCGCAGAGAGTGCTACTCTTAGCCTCATTAGTCACTACTAAACGAGTTCGATATTTAGATTTAATTGCAGCTAGTGCAGAAAATCCAGTTTCGCATAAGTATGAAGTAGCAAATGCAACAAAACTTTCATTGCTTTATTCGACAAAATTTCATATTCCGTTCTTACATTCAACCAAAAAGAAATTAGCGGTCTCTCTCAAATTTTTGTTTCAATAATGTATCGCATGACAATTCTATCATTTTTCTTTTTCAAAAGTTGTCAATGCAAATTGATTATCTTCTTCATCAATAAATGGATTCTGTATCCATTCGAACATTTACAGTCGAGATCTTTAAAATAGTGAGCAAAATGCTTCAACAAACAATCCAAATGTTCAGCAAATATGTCTTTGTTTGCTTCAATGTTCACTATGGCGCAAAAGGTGTTTAAAAGGTGGAAACATGTCATAGATATTTTTTTGTATATTTGATTTCCATAATACCAATTTTTTCATAAATGCTTTTATTTTGTCCTTTTGAGAGAATAAATGTAGTTGTGGTCCCTGCATTGATTTATTCAATATACTCAATTTCCCAAAAATGTCAACTAAATAGGCAAATTGACAATAAAGTCATCATCCCTGAACAACTTTGCATCTTCAATATCATTTTCATCAAGAAAATCTGCAACTTGATCTTTGAGTTCAAACACCCTTCTAATCACTTTTGCACGAGATAGCCAGCGTACCTCACAATAGTATAAAAGCGATGTATATTTTGAATCCATATCTTCACACAGCTTTGCAAAAAGCTTAGCTCTTAAAGGACTGTGTTTTATGTAGTTTATAACTTTTGTAATTTGCGCAAAAATATCGTTCAGTTCTGGACTCATATTCTTTGAGACAAGTGCTGATCTGTGCAGCATGCAGTGCGTCCGATAATTTCTGGTGCTCTGTTTTTTACAAGAGCTTGAAGACCAGATTTATTTCCTGACATTGACTGTGCTCCGTCTGTACAAAGTCCAACACAATTCCATTCTATGTTATTTTCTTATTTCTTCAAAAAAAGTATCAATTATATTAAAAATTTCATTGGCCGTGCTCCTTCCAGGAAATGGTTTGCAGAATAATAGATCTTCTATTATTGTACTTTCTTCAGCATATCTGACATATGCAATTAAATGTGCATTTTTATTTATGTCAGCTCCCTCATCAACTTGTATAGCAAATTTACAGTTACGTAGTCGAGAAACCAACTGATCACAAAGATCTTCAGATATGTCATCAATTCTTCTAGCGACTGTGTTATCAGCAAGCGGTATTTGCTGTAATTGTTTTGCATAGGATTCGCCAAACATTGCTTCAACCATATCGATAGCTGCTGGCAAAACTAGAGTTTCTCCATATTGTGCGGTTTCTTGCTTTTGCAATCCTGTAAGAAACTTTGTACGATGCTAGTAAAGCATTTGAAGAGACAGAAACAAGTTTTTTTAACGATTTCGTTTGGTTATCAAACTCTTCTAATTTTCTTTTAAAAATTCTTCAGACTTATGGACATGTTCAGAATGCATCGTTTCAAAATGTCTTCTTAATTTGCATGGCCTCATACTATCTGCTGCAAGTGTTTTGAGGCAAAGCAAACAGAGGGGTTTTTCCATAGAATCAACAAAGATACGTGTGAATCCTAACAATAAGTAAGATGGAAAGTATTTCTTGTCTTTGGAGTGGTATTGATTATATTCCAATCATTTTGATTTTTTGAACCATCGTCAAAATCTTTATTATTCGTGAATTTTCTTTTGCAACCACTCAAGAATTTATTCATGTGTTAAAATTATTTAATTGTCTAATAAATTAAATAAATTTTTGAAAAATATAATTTTTATTAAATAATAACTCTTATTATCGGAATATAGTCACGTTTTTTACATAGATATAATTTTCTAAAAAATGTTTCTGAAATACTTTTCGCGCCCCCTTGACACGAGTCAACGCCTCCCTAGGGAGGCGCGCCTCCCCATTTGGAAACCTCTGCTCTAAGGGACTTTTCACCTGGAAGCAGTGGTGGCGTAGATGGTCTGAGACCAGGTCATCTGAAAGACCTGACATCTCCCACTACCGCCGAAGCAGGTCGGAAACTTCTACGCTCAATTACCAACCTGTGCAACCGTTTCATCTCCGGTTCCCTCCCCGATTTTGCTCGTGATATTTTCTTCTCCGCCAACCTTACTGCCCTTGGGAAAAAGGACAACGGCGTGAGGCCCATCGCCGTGGGCAATATTTTCCGGAGGCTCTCCGCCAAACTTCTGTGTCGAGCCATTGTTCCCTGTTTGTCCTCGAAGTTTTTGCCTGTCCAACTCGGGGTTGGCGTTCCTAACGGCTGCGAAGCTGCTGCCCATTCAATTCGTGATTTAACTGAATCATTTGAGGATTTATTATGTTTAAATTGGACGTTTCCAACGCATTCAATTCCATCAGACGTGACCACCTTCTGGAGTGCTTTCGTGAATTAGTCCCTTTCGCCTATCCCCTTGTGCATCTCTCATATGCTTCCTCAAGTATCCTTATGTTCAACGATATACATATTTCTTCGTCTACCGGGGTTCAGCAGGGTGACCCCCTGGGCCCTGTTCTTTTCGCCTTGGGCGTTAATAATATTGCCCACTCTGTCCGTTCCCCAATTAACATTTGGTACCTTGATGATGCGACCATTTGTGGCCCTCCCGATGTTGTTTTTGACGACCTCCGTTTTATTATTCCTTCCCCTCGGCCATATCCTTTCTGACGTCCAAGTCACCGAAAGTCGAATTTGATGATTCTCGGTGCTCCCATGGGTCCTTCTGCCCTTGAAGACACGTTGTCTCGTAAAATAAGTCTGGTAAAGAAGTGTGTCAAAACTTGAGTTCTTTGTTTCGCCTAAATGGACCATGCAAATTTCTTCAATCAGAAAATGGGTCTGAATTAAAAAATCAAGAAATAACACAACTATGCGTTGATTTTAACATCAAACAAATCCACGGAAGGCCCAATAATCTTCGGGCTCAAGGAATTGTCAAAAGATTCAATCAGACGATAACCAGGAAGTTGTCAAAAATGATGGACAACAGTGAAAAAAAGTGGGTTGATAAATTAGAAAATACTGTATACAGTTATAACATATCTGTTTATTCATTTTCTAACGAAAGTCCTTTCTAAAGATATCGAGGAATAAAGGGAATAAATTCAATAATCCATGGTTATTATCTTATGTCTTAGATAATTTAAGTGATGAGTGCGTGACTTTGGAAGAAATGGATGATTTGGTTAATTGTTCGACTCCAGAATCGATTGAAAATTCTCGTAATTTGATTTAAAATATATATTTAGATTATTCCCAGTCAGACAATTTGTTGCCAACTGCGAAGAGATTCAATTTCGAAATTAACCCAATTGATGAAAATTCGATTTATTACAAAGCTATGAACAGGAGAATGAATGTTCATAATAGTAAGTATACTTTTAGCGTGGGAGATAAAGTAAGAATTAAAAACATTAATAAATAGGTACGGGTTAAAAAGGACTTTGGAACAAATCTTTCATTGCGACTGGATAAGTTTGAGTCTCCGTATTCTTCCGCTGCAGAAATAATTAATATTTTATCGAATAATCGCGTTGAAGTAGTTTTAAATATTTTAATTTAATAGATAAAAAATTCGAAAGGAGAAATATCGACAGTACTAATGACCAGACTAAAAAACAGTTACCAAAATTTTACTCTTTGTGGTTTTATTAATAAAATGAATTGAAGTTAATCTTAATTCTAGGTCAATGTAACAGGCTGCCCATAGGTATCGCGTGGCCCATGTGACATAACTCGATATAATTAAGAGTTAACACAGTCATCCATCCCAGGTGGACCCCGACGACATAATTGACGTTGCGTTGCCTCTCACGATAGCAACAGAGATCAACTGGAGAAGCTACCAGGTCTCTCATGTGTGTTGTGGCTTTTTAATGTGGCTAAGTTTCTTTAGGAAGCAAAGCGATTTCTCACTTATTCCTCCATTTGTCTCGATCACAATCAGATAAAACGTGAATCGGTCTCGCAGCGCTTCGTATTTTCTCTCCTTTTCCTTCATTGTTTTTTCCGCGGCATGCAGTGTGTCCACTGGGCTCTGGCAATGTTGGACGGGCAGAGAGTGTTGACACAAGTTGAGTTTCAAACTAGGGGTTTCCCCTTTTCAAATGGGAAAATTGTGATCCCATCAGGACGTTTTCTATCTCCTCTGTCAAGGCCAACAGGTTCAAGTACGCAGGGATATTCTGCAGACTCCTTGACAATTCCGTTGATCGCGTTGTGTCTTGGGAATTGTCCTGCATTTCTACAGAGAGGGCGTGGTGTCCATAGCAGTCTGCAATGATTATGCTTTTTGTACACACAGCCGTTGTAAATACAGGTTGGCGAGGACCAGAGGTTTTACTGTACGCATAAATTCAGCGTAACGAGCCAGATATTTCTGTAAATGATAAATCGAGTGAAATAAGCTAAAAGTAAGAAATGCCAGAAAAAAGATTTTTTGACTGCTGATGCGGACAGTATCGTCGTCAAGGTGGGTTACGACACTATCAACGGGGAGTGCGTTGATCCAAGCTCACTCGATTTACATCTTCCAGTCACTAGACAGGCACGTCTGTGTTGGTTTGAGTGGTTCTGAAGCCTCTCATATTTATCCTCGCAGATAATCCTGTCTTTCTGTCCCGGCATTATCCTCCTAGGATGCTCCATGTCTGTGATTTCAGATGATTCTTTTTGGAATTGGAGAATCATTCTGATCAGCAGTCGGCTGGAGTCCAAAGGAGATAGATATCCGACTCATTATTCATTATTAATATGTTTATTGGTTTTTCAAGTCCTTTCTTATACCAAGGAAGTCGATTTGAAGGCATTTATAAATGCTGATAAACATTATTAAAAGTGATTAGTGAATTTTCTTATTTGGTTTTTATATAAAGACACTATTGATGGATATAATCTGCTTATTTTTTTATTTTCCGGTCAAGGTGATGCTGCGTCATCTCGGCAATTATTTTTACTGCAATGGCTTTCTAAAACATATATATACACAACGAGATGGAATTTATTGTGTGTCATTGTCCAATACTTAACAAATTGAAGATGTTTTGGGCTAGATTCGCCCTTAGGAGGGCCATTATGGTGAAATTCTATGCCAATCGATTTTTGAATCGATTTTCGAAATTTCTACGTTTCCTGAAAACGCCAAATTCTTTGATGTCAATTTCTAACGCTATTTTTGTAGCGTTGGAAAAACCATTTGTTGTACTAAATTTTGGAAATATTGAGACTCACGAAAACAATGAAATGAGGTCAAAAAAAATGTTGCTCTATTAAAACAAAAAACAAACTAAAGCACGGTCCCCCAGTCCAATTGTCGAAAATCTTGGTATACTGAATGGCCATACAAGCCAAGTGTTTTACTTGGTCTTTGACAGGGAAGAATCTCCAGTAACTATAAGTTTTTGTAAAATAAAAACCTTTACCTCGCATAATAATAAGCATGAAAACCTCCAGAACCAATTGCACAAACCACTTTGATGCACGGCGTAATTCGACGCCAATCGATTATTGAAATGTGACAATCAAACCCATCATAACATACAAGAATTACTTCCTATAAACTAAAGGAAACTTTAATTTATAATATATTCGTCGTCTAGTCGGAAATTTTGTACAAAGTCTTGGATGTCTTTTTCTAACGCTATTTTTGTAGCGTTGGAAAAACCATTTGTTGTACTAAATTTTGAAAATATCAAGACTTACTAAAACAATGAAATAAGGTACCAAACTAGCGCCCATCCATTTCTTACATTTCCTGAAAATGATAATATTGCGTTGTTTGCGATTTTGAAAACTTTGGGAATGTAATCAATGACTAAATTAAGTAAATAATCATAATACTTTCCACAGGATTTTTTGAAGGATCAACTATTCTAGTATCTCCACTCAAAATGACGCCTCCGATATAGCGTATTGCAAGGATTGTTGTTTTGCTTTGCATTTTCTATAAAAAATACTCAAAACTATACAGTACAATTGATATGACTCCACAAGAAGAGGTGGGAGAACAAGATCGGGGAAACTCAGAAACTCCTTGTTGGACTCCAGAACACGATGGAATATAATTAATATTGGCCGTGCACCAGACTGGATTGTTTTCCATATGAGCTATGAATATAGCTGTATATTGGTGGGTAGTATGTGAAGAAATTAGAGGTGCACCGATTAATCGGCCGATAATCGGTAATCGGCAAAATCTGCCGATTAATCGGTAATGTAATTATTTTCCGAAATACAATTGTATACAACAAAACGTTAAAAAAACAAAATTTCAGGAATAATATTTTCCGAAAAATATTTTCTGGAGGGAATACAATAATTTGGAATAATATGATTTAGTAATCGAATGAAACCAATATCACCAACAAATGAATAGGGTAATAAATTAACTGCAATCATTTCTCCAATTAATTTATGAATTATTTTTGATTTATGATCGTCAATATTCCACATATTTTTCTTTTCTATAACTTGAGTAAGTGTTAACTGCTTCAATTGAGCAAAAGGTCGTTTTTTCTGTAACACAATTTGTTCTTCCGCTAATTGTTCACTATGATAAACCCTAAGATGATTTATCATATTAGATGTTGTAAATGTCTTTCGCGTTCGTCCTCCTCTTGATATTAAAATATCGCATAATTTACATACGCAAAAAAACGAATTATCGTCTGAGACATCAAAAAATTTCCATACAACGCTCGACATGTTAAACAAAATATTTAATTACATTTTTAATAAAATAAATTACATATAAATATATTTTTATGTATAATATAATGGCCGATTAATCGGTATCGGTGAAATTGGCCGATAATCGGTAATCGGCAAAATTCAAAAATGGTTATCGGTGCATCACTAGAAGAAATCCTCCAGAATTGTATTACGTCGTATCGAGTTGAAGGCATTTTTAATATCAATTTTGACGATTACGAAAGGAATGTTCTTGTTCTTGTCGGTGAATGTTCGGACAGCATGAACTGTCGCCTCACAATTATAACGGAGAACATTACGTGTCGAATTGTTTTTGGCATTGTCCCTGATAGCATCCTGTTCATTAGTTTGGTGATAGCCAGCACGAGCCTGACCCCAGAGCCCCGTGTTACGAGCGATAAGATCTTTGAGGTGACCCGGAAGGAGCCCATCAATCCACCACTGCTGCTCAGGACGAAAGAGAGAATCCCATTTGTTACGTCCTCTTCAAGTAGAATGGGTAATTGTCTCGGGCAAGGTGAAAGAGCGGAGGTTGTTGGGAGAGTTGGGTGGCACTCAACAGGTGATGCATAGGACTGTTCAGACGGCTCAATTATACGGTGTTGATCTGCAAGGGTCCTCACAGCAGCACGGATTTTACCCTCCGAAAGTTTTTGACGGATCGCACTTCTTAGTCTCCGAGTATCAGAGATAGTTGATTTCTTAAATATAATTTCAATTGAATTAAAAAAATTTGTGTTGCTTAGATATTATTATAGGCACTTTCGCGCTGTCATGGATCATGACAAAGCTTGTGTAGCACAGGAAACAATACGAATACAGTGAAACCTCTTGAATCCGCCGCTTCTCGAATTCGCTTATTTTAATCAAAAATTTAAAATTTCCTATGAATGATTCTTGAATCCGCTTGTTTCTCGAATCCGCTCCTCAGGTATTATGAAAAATAATTTTTAATTAACATTTTAAAATTTTTATTACACGTTAAATTATATTTTTGTGATGCGTCGTTGTGTTAGACCAGTGATTCTTAACGGGGGCGCTGGCGCCCCCCTGGGGGCGCTGGAACATATTAGGGGGGCGCTGGAATTTTAATTTTTTTAATTATTAAAATTTTATTAGTTTTTGTAAATCATTATCACGTGCTTTTCTATTAATTCTAAATTCAAATTGTCTTGTGTGTACGTAAAAAAATTATTCACTGATAATATTTATAAATATTTGTTAATTGTATTTAATATTTTAGAACTTTTTAATAAATATTTTAATTATATTTTATAGATGTCTGATAAAAAAGTAAAACGACGTATATATTCGGATGAATACCTAAAGTTTGGAGTGATACCCTACGACCATAACAATTCACTTCCAATGTGTCTTATGTGTAAAAAGGTCTTTACAAATGAAGGAATGAAGCCTTCAAGAATGCTAAATCATCTTAAGATTTGTCATCCTGACAAACTTGATGCGGATATCAATTATTTTTCTAATCTGAAATATAATTATGAAAATCGTCTTATGATTAATCAACTATTTACAAAAAATTCGAAGATGCTTGAAAAGGCCTATTAGCATCATACAAAATATCGCAATTGATAGCGAAATCAGGAAAACCTCATACTATTGGAGAGTCATTAATATTACCAGCTATCAAAGAAGTGTTAAATTCAATGGTTGATTGTGATTCTGAACAAATAATTTCATCAATTCCTTTGAGTAATAGTTCTGTTTCTTCCAGAATTGATGAAAAATTACAACTTTATGAAAACCATATAAGAAAAAGATTTTTATTAATTTTCCAAATCTACAAAAATTTGGGGTTATTTTTTTGTAATAATATTTATTAGGTCGAAAAATTAACGGATTCTGACTGTGAATGCTTTTGCTTGCATCTAAAAATGTTAAAAGATGACATGAAAATCCGCTTTGAAGATTTAGAAAATTTAAAATTTTTTGATTGGTATATAAATCCATTTGAAACTGAAAACGTTAATTATCTCAAGAAATAACAGAAAATTTATTAAATCTGAAATATGACTTTGAAGCTAAAGTCATTTTCAACAAATATGGATATCAACAATTCTGGGTTACTCATAGAAAAAAATATCCTTATTGTGGAATGAAATTGAAACACTTATAATAGCATTTCCTTCAACATATCTAGTTGAAAGAGGATTTAGTGCAGTCTCTAATATTTTGACCAAAAAAAGAAATAAATTACAAATTGTGAATAGAGGAGATTTGAGACTAAGTCTGTCGACTATTGAAGCTGACATAAAACGATTGACAATTCCCATCAAGCACAAGGCAGTCACTAAAATTTTTTATATAAAAAATTTTGGTTTGTGAATACCCTTTTTAATTCTAAAAAAATAATAAGTAACTAGCTCGGCAGCTCGCTTCGCTCACCGCGACCTAGCTCCTGCGGAGGGCCTGTTTTCATCAAACAACTATAAGTTTATGTAGATGTATAAAACTACCTGGTTTAATGTAACCCTATTCTATCGCCTGTTGATAAACGATGTTTGTCGTCCGTCCTTCCTTGGCATATATGAATAAATTTTCTCTTCTGCCTACCCTCGAGCATCCCACATACAGCTGTCCATGTGAAAAGCACTCACTCTCTAAAAATAACCCAACTACCTTTAATGACTGTCCCTGGGCCTTGTTTATTGTCATTGCAAAACTCATCCTCAAAGGAAATTGCAAGCCTTTTAAATCTAAATGGTAATTCATCAGAAATTATCGGAATTCGTGGAATATAAACATCCTCACCACCTCAATACTACCTGTTAATATCGTCGCCTCTATTACGTTAGCCATCTTTCTTCAGCTTCATTTTTCCTCCTTCGGTTATCTATTTAAAAAATTATTTTTGAATAATAAAAAATATTAGGAAAAAAGAGGCATACAGAAAATAAATTCTATCTTTACGAAAACTTCTTTTCTTAAGGTCGTCTTCCCTCTTTCGGTTATCTATTGAAAAATTATTTTTGAATAATAAAAAAATTTAGGAAAAGAGGCATACCGAAAATAATTCTATCTTCACGAAAAACTTAACTAAATAGCTATATTTTTACGCAAATTCTTCTGATTGCGCTGTCAATTGGTGGTAAATTGTGTTAATGATTGTGCTAATGTGGTTTCAACTATCAAAGTGTTTTTCAAAATCAGTTAATTGCACACTCTATTCAAGGTCGTGCGTCAATTGGTGGTAAATTGTGTTAATGATTGTGCTAATCTGGTTTCAACTATCAAAGTGGTTTTTTTCAAAATCAGTTAATTGCACACTCTATTCAAGGTCGTGCGTCAATTGGTGGTAAATTGTGTTAATGATTGTGCTAATCTGGTTTCAACTATCAAAGTGGTTTTTCAAATCTGTTAATTGCACACTCTATTCAAAGTCGTGCAATCTGTGATTGCACATTCTGTCAAAGTCAAATATGATAATAGCTTTAATTTTGATTCATGGTCGATAATGATATATGCATTAATTTTAAAGAGAAAAACATAGGATGAATTGAATTTCTTTATCGCGAATAATTGGGAGTTCATCATTGTTAATATTCTCGCTGTCGTTTTCATCAAGGATATCTTAATACGTGAGATTTTTGCCTTGAAGGTTTTAATGGACCTCATCATGAATGTCGAGGACATTCGCGTTGTTCATTTAATCAAAATGCAGAAAATAATTTTTTGATTTTTTGGGGGGGAAGGTTTTAAGGACTTCATCATGTAAGTCGAGGACATTGTAGTTGTTCATTTTAACCAAAATGCAGAAATTTTTTTTAATTTTTTTTGGGGGGAAGGTTTTAAGGACTTCATCATGTAAGTTGAGGACATTGTAGTTGTTCATTTTAACCAAAATGCAGAAAATTTTTTTTTAATTTTTTTGGGGGGAAGGTTTTAAGGACTTCTCATGTAAGTCGAGGACATTGTAGTTGTTCATTTTAACCAAAATGCAGAAATTTTTTTTTAATTTTTTTTGGGGGGGAAGGTTTTAAGGACTTCATCATGTAAGTCGAGGACATTGTAGTTGTTCATTTAACCAAAATGCAGAAATTTTTTTTAATTTTTTTGGGGGGAAGGTTTTAAGGACTTCATCATGTAAGTCGAGGACATTGTAGTTGTTCATTTTAACCAAAATGCAGAAAATTTTTTTTAATTTTTTTTGGGGGGAAGGTTTTAAGGACTTCATCATGTAAGTCGAGGACATTGTAGTTGTTCATTTTAACCAAAATGCAGAAAATTTTTTTTTAATTTTTTTTGGGGGGAAGGTTTTAAGGACCTCATCATGTAAGTCGAGGACATTGTAGTTGTCATTTTACCAAAATGCAGAAATTTTTTTTTAATTTTTTTTGGGGGGAAGGTTTTAAGGACTTCATCATGTAAGTCGAGGACATTGTAGTTGTTCATTTTAACCAAAATGCAGAAAATTTTTTTTTTTAATTTTTTTGGGGGGGAAGGTTTTAAGGACTTCATCATGTAAGTCGAGGACATTGTAGTTGTTCATTTTAACCAAAATGCAGAAAATTTTTTTTTAATTTTTTGGGGGGGAAGGTTTTAAGGACCTCATCATGTAAGTCGAGGACATCGTATTGCCAATTTGAAGTTGGTGTGCACACACAGACAGACAGACAGACAGACAGACAGACACACAGACAGACAGACACACAGACAGACACACACCATAACCATTTTATTATTAAGATATTCGAAAATATTAAAATGAAACAATTGGCGAAAAAATTGCCAATAAATCTATAATTGAAAAAAAATAAATTAATAATAGGGGGGCGCCTGAAATTTTGAAGCTTCGAAATTGTGTCAAAAGGGGGCGCTGACTTAAAAAAGGTTAAGAACCACTGTGTTAGACTTTCTATCAACGAAAAAATTTCTATACTACGTTATATTTCTGACAACCCATTTGTTTCTTCACCTCAAATTTCGAGGATTTTTTCTTCACGATAAAAAAAGAAAATTTTTACCGAGAACTATAAACGACCTAAAATCAAAATCGGACCTTTTGAATAGGACTGCTATCAAAAAATTAAACATAATGAGAATTCCAAAACTCAAATTTAATGAAATTGATGTAGTGATGATAACATGGATTGACTCAATGGAATCTAATGGACCAATTCAATCAGATTCGATGTTAATTGCAAAAGCTCCTAAATTTGGAAAAATGATCCAGAATTTAAAGCAAGTCGTGGGTGGCTAGAAAAGTTTAAATTACGAAATGGTATCAAGTTAAGAAAATTTCATGGAGACAGTGGATCAGTAAATCATGATGAAAAATTTATTGCTGATTTTAATGAAACAATCAGTTTAAAAATTGAAAAATATGGATTGGACAATGTCAATAATTCAGATGAAACTGGTGTTTTTTACAAGGCGATTCCTTCTAAAAGTGTGTGCACTAAATCAAGGCCTGGAATAAAGTTGTCGAAAGATCGATTTTCTTTACTATTATGCGCAAATTGTTTTGGTTCCGATAAAAGAAGGCCTGTAATGATAGGAAGATCCAAAAGTGCAAGATGTTTTTAAAATTTCAACATTGGAAAATATTTTACCTACACCAATTCCAATAAGACATGGATGAACCGTGAAATTTTTAACAAGTGGCTCAGTTATTTTGATTGTGAACTTGCGAAGAAAAAAGAAAATTCTACTTGAAATAGATAAATGATCTTCAAAAATATTATAAAATTTTTGAATATAAATAATTTTATGTATTCAGTCATTTGTATATTTTTTTTTGTCTAACGAGACTTTTTTTCAAAATGGGGAATAAGTTATACACGAATTAATAAAGAGCCTGGAGGTCAGCTCAAAGTCGCCGCACTGCGTATTGAGTGGCAGTTTCCGCGGAGCACTGCGACCGAGATTCGCTGGAAGAGCCAGCTCGTCTTCCTCCGGTCGTTGGTCTTCTTGGCAATTCTCCTGGCAATGTCGGCAAGAAGGCAAGTCGCAGACCTGCCGACAATTCCAGATGTTTCGAAGGCGAGGGGGATAAACTCGTAAGGAAAGCGTCCTGACGGGATGACTACCTTCCCTTTCAGGGAAGGCAAGTCCCTGATTTGGGACGCAACTTGTGTTGACTCGTTCTCCGCATCGGTGTTACTCAAGTCCATCACTAACCCGGGTTCTGCCAGTGCTCAGGCTGAGGAGGCTAAGAGGTCGAAGTATGGAAATATTTCGGACTCTTACGAGTTTGTCCCCCTCGCCTTCGAAACATCTGGAATTGTCGGCAGGTCATTTGTATATTAAAAGAAATATTTAATCTATATTGTAAGTTCATGTTTCAACTATAAAATATTATTTAAATTGCCTCTCGAATCCGCCGATTTTGGGACCGACCAAAAAATCGGCGGATTCGAGAGGTTTTACTGTAATTAGTTTATTCCATTTCCCGCGATCTTGGGCGACGTCCCGTAGTGCATCGTGATCGTCCCCGTCCTTCAATTCTTTACACTCTTTAGGTCTTTTTTCTAATTTTATACGTTGTCGATTAGTTAATTTGTAAATTAGAAAATTAAACTTGAAAATTATAAAATTAAAGTTTTTTTGGTATAGATTTGAAGCTTCTTTAAATTCTTCGGGAAAAGAATTAATGTGCCGAATACAACCTCTACGAGAAATTTCATAAAACATGTGATATAAGAAGCTTATTTTCTAATTGAAAAAAATAAATTAAAAAATTTTGGCCAATTTACTAAGACAATCAATTTAAAAAAGTGAACAGTTTGAAAATCAATTTTCAATTTATTAAAACAACGTAAATTGAACAAAAGATAAGGAAGAATAAAATTGACTAATAAAATCAAAATTCAAACAAATCATTAGGAGCAAGAGCACTGTAGTCAACTAAAGCTCGGGGATCATTAGTCCTATAGAAATAACAAAAATTCAAAACTGATATCGCCGAGAACCACGTTCTTCTCTGTGTCTTGTCCCCTTCTCTACTTCCCTCGCAGGTCTATAAGCAGTGGTGGAGGATGGATGAAGAGGGAGACTGGGTCTGAGCGGATCACGAATGTAGTTATTAAAGTAAATAACCCGACAATTGGAAAATATATAATACCTCTTCCTTACACTCGGCTATCTTGTCGCCATACTTATTGAATATATGTTTATGCACAAATTCTGGCCCTTTGAACTTTTTCCCACTCAGAGGACACAAAAACTTTTCTACTGCCAACTCCTGAGTATTCTCATCAAGAAACTTGTTCACAGCACTGCCAGTCTAACGACATAAACCACCTCTCCTCGTCCCTCAACCCCAGTTGGCGTGCCTCCTCATCACTCAAACGAGTACAACACTTGAAAAGTGGCTCCAACCGCTTCCTTGCTTCATCCAACCAGTCCTCCACTACTACCACATCCAACATTCCCACAACCCTGTTCAGAAATAAACGACTCCGACAGAGTAAAATCTGAAGGACGGACATGAAGAACGAGACACTTGCAGGGCATTTGGTCTTCCAGGACATACTCCACTCCCTTGTAAAAGTCGACAGAGTAGACGACTCGAAGGTATAGAATGAGTGTATCCAAATACTCCAAAAGAGACATATCCGTGACTTTGGCCACGTCTCTTTTCCTCAAATACTCGCTAGTCTTCAATCCGAGGCACTCCACCATTCCAAAATCACCCGAATCCACCACAAACCGGTCCATATTCTGCAAAAACGGATTACTCTGTGTATTCAGAACATACACACCACCTCACTCCACACACCCCAATAGGCGTCCAGCACAGCCACAAGTCGAGCACAAGCCAACAAATCAGCCCGAACAACACGACTACAACACGAATTGGGAGTGACAGGCTTAATTCTGTCTGCATACATATTGTGCTCAATCACCCCCGACAATTCACATTCCTTCAACTACACACTCCTCAACACTGCCTTACTCGCAGTTGATTCACATTCCAACATATGTCTTTGATATTCACTGAAGACTGGAATGTCAACCACGTGCGTCTGAGCCACCTTCGGTTGGGGGATGGGTCTTGGAGAGCACATCGAATAAACCCTTCATATTGTCTCCCCAACTACACATATTTCACTCAATCCAACCGCCTCCACTTCTTTCCTCGTTATGTCAGGAGTTATACTTCCAAATGACAGTGCTTGGTGGCGGTGGAGTCCTGGCCACTCACCTTTGCCATTCAAATCCTCTTCTCCCCCATTTTTAGACATGTTTCTGACTATTTAATAACAAATTCACTTTTTGGCAACACTTTGGCTTGGATCGAGGATATTGAGATCATCATGTGTACCTCCCTCCAGTAATATGACAACTAAAGTCTCAAAACAGCCAAATACCAGCGTCCAGGAATCTCTCAATGTCAGAGGAGTTGTTTATCTCTAAACTAATGGGGGATGGTCTCCAATTTTCCCACAGCCACTGGAATATCCTCAATCTCTCCTCAATTGCCTTCTTTCTTTCAGTTTGAACCACGACGGAGTCTTTTGGGTGATACTTTTGCCGGAACCTTAAAAATGAGTTGAATGGGACAATGCCATTCTTCGTTTTTGTGATTTTCAAAAAAGTTTGAAACAAGTTTGTTCTGAAAGTTGTCTTTAAATATTGTGTATTTTCTTTGGGCTTCAGCGTCGTCGATTCCGTCGTCTTGGGTGGCCAGAAATTGTTTAAATGTAAGTAATTGTGGTTTGTAGTTCTGCTCACTGTCGTGTGGCTTGGATCGCTTGAAGGAATGTTCGTCGGAAGAACCGGAATATCTCGTCCGTTTACGACTGTGAGATAATTTGTGGTCTCTAAATATTTATTTGTTTAAATTCTTGCCTATCGTTTCGATAGCGATCACGGGATTTATATCTATCGCTATCCACACTGTCATTGCTTGACCACGTCATTTCAAAACACTTTTTTATTTTATTAAATTAATATTTATAAATCTCAAGAATTTAAAAAAAGGCATTGGTAAAAAATATTTAAAAAATCGTGATCTAATTATGTTTCACATGTCTATATTCATCTCTTTCTGACAAGATTTCTGTAAAAGTAATTCAGACACAAATTGTACAAACCCCAGCTGGAACTGATCAACCTATCTCATAACTTTTCTTACTTCTTGTGTACGTGGAGTCCTACATTGGTGAATATCTGATATAATTTGTAGAAAGTACAACTTATTTGATTCCCGCGTCGGAGATGCAATCAATCTCATCAGATTTTTTATTATGATCGAAACACGACTGGACATCTCAAAAACATGCTCTTTGCTGAAATCGAAAATTCACTTTCTCCCATTCAAAAAATTATTTTTTGTATCGAATTTAAGCGATGCTAAAAAGTGTTAATATATATTTAATTAGCAGGAGAGGATAAGATGGAATGGCAATTCCCGCGCAAGATGGCGTTGGAAAAGCCATGTTCGTTCCCGATGATCATTTCTCCTTCTGCTTGCCAAGTCCCTCAGTTTAATAAGGAATTTTTTAGTTCTGGGACCAAGGACTCCCGACCTCTCCACTGCGATCGGGGTAAAGATATGACGGTGTGATAATGCACTGTATTTCTTGATTTTTAGCTTTTCTGCCATTATTTTTTTAGTTATTGGAGTATACCTTTTTGTAATTTTGTGTAATATATCTGGCTGGGAACTATCAGTGTTGTACAATATTATTTTGGTTTATAAGTTTGACCAGCAAAAGCATTTCAAATGAAAAGGCAATTTTTTAATTTGCTAAATTTTTTAAATGAAAAAAAGTTGATGAAAATCTCACAAACGAAATTTCGAGATCAGAGGGCTCCGACCCGGAAGATTCCATATAATCTAATCAAAACGAATCTCATTATTGGTTTAAACTTGCATACAAAGTGCTTCTCAAAAAAGGTCAGTTCGACTGTTTGAGGCCCAGGTCTGATTTAGCAGGAAATAAATCACTCGACAATAATATGGCACAATCAAAAAAGAGGCAGTATCGACAAATATTCCTCGCGGCGACACTGATTTCCAAACGGCCTAAATAATTAATTTCACTTTCTGGTTAAATCGACGTGTTGAGTCTACTTCCTCAGACATTGATCGAATTGTATGTTTTATAGAATTCAGATTTATCTGGTCTGTTTACATTTTATGATTGAGGTTATACCAATATTATATATATCATGTTATTTTGGCTATTGACTGCAACTTAGTGCTTCTCATATCCAAAATAGTTGTTCGACTTGCAACCCTTTAATAAAGGAGTCCTCGATGAGTGCCGGAATTTAACTTGAAGCATCGAGAGTTATTGCGGTCAAACTGTACCTCACGAATGCCTTTTACTCTTTCAGTGCACGTGTCCTAATATTTATGGTTATTAAGACCAACTCATACTGATGAGAAGAGCAAATTAATTATTCAATTTCATGATGAAAAAAATGATTGAAGAAAAAAATAAGAAAAAAGATACCAGCACAACTATACCATTTTCAAGTCAATTTAACATGGGAGGGATAAATCAACACAAGAACGAATGCTGATGCCCCCGTAACGAATAGGTAAATTAACCCGTCGCATGTCTGAAGGTTTGAATTTGATATTTACGAGAAGCTCAAGAGCTTCGGAGACCATGTTGTCGAGACGAGACAAGTGATTTTGTTCGAGAAAGCACGGCGATGAGCGCATGAGATAAGTTAGCTTCGGAATAAAGAGATAGTTCTTGAGCAAGAAAAGGCCTAAATGGGATTCAAGTTTGGAAATGCGGGAGATTAGAGTTTCCAATTCTTCGAGCCTGTCACATAAAGCCTTCTTCGTGGCCTTGCTGATGGTTGGGGAACCCAGAATAACTAGATCGTTAGTAGGTGTGAGCCTTAGCCCTGCAATCAGACCGCGTAGGGAAGAAAATGTGTGAGAAAGAGCCCCCGAGGATAGCGAAATATTTACGAGTTTGCACTTACGACCATTTAAAGATAGACCGATCTCCGCGAAACCAGACGTGATTTTGTTAATGTCCTCCATAATGACATCCAAAGGTCCTCCAAAAGTAACATCGTCCAAGTACCAAAAATTGACATTGGACGCAAGGTTGCGTGCAATATGGTCAACAGAGAGGGCAAACAGCAATGGCCCCAGAGGGTCACCCTGCTGGATACCGCATTCGGACATAATTGTTTCGCCATGAAACAGGAGGCAGCTTGGGGAAGAATATGCAAGATTTACGATTGGCCAGAGCTCTGGGCACCGTTTTGAGACCACCTCGAGCATGTGGTCACGACGGACACAATTGAAAGCATTACTGACATCCAGTTTGACAATAAACTCACAATCGTTGGGTTTAGAATGTAGTTGTCGGGTACCGTATAGGCACCCTTAACGCCAACACCGTACTGGAAGGGTAAGAACTCCGAACTCAGAGTTGGAACCACCCTGAATGACATGATTTTGGCTGAGAGCCTTCTGAAGACGTTGCCGATAGCAATCGGTCTCACACCGCCCTCGGCTTTCTTCAGGGCAATAAGCCCCGCAGAAAAGAGAAGCTCCCTTGCGACGGCTGGGATCGTGCCGGACACAATGCGCGAACAAAAACGGGTGATGGAGGATAATAAGTCCCTACCAGAATCGAGGGTTAGGGGTGATACGAGATTTCGGAGATGGATGGGCTTTAAACCGTCTAAACCCCCGCTGCTGCTGGGAGCAAAAGACCCCAGGGCAGCCGAGACCTCGGCCGGTGTGATCGGGATAGGCGGGACCGTGTCCAAAGTCGGAATTGCTCGTATATCGGCGGGAGTGCGAGGGTGTTTACTTCGGAGTTGATTTAGAACAGTGTCACACCGGGGAGCCACTGAGGAGTCCGACGAGATTGCACGTACAGCACCGGAGATGTCCCCCTGGAGGAGTTTGCTTTGAACTGCTCGATATAGGCGCATTTCAGCTGAACCGCTTTGTTTGGGAGACGGCTCATTACTAGACGGAGAACAAGGGACGGACAGCCAGTCAGAGTTGAATTCTGAATGAATAAAGGATAAACAGCGATCTTTGATCCGCTGAGCGGAAGAAACGTGTTTGGCATCACGTGAGCGAATTGATGTAGAATTAAGGCAGACAGGGAAGAAACAGAATAACTTGAACTAGGTTCCAAGAGCGTTGGATAACAGTGCCTGGTCGATCAAGACCGAGAGGGGTTTAGCCACGGTAAGTCTGGCTGATTTTGGGATTCTGGCAGGAATGATTGACTGACTTCGGAAAGCTAATAGAAGTTTCCCGGACATTACACTATCCTCAACTAACCTATCCTCAGCCATTTCATGGACAGTAGACTACGATCTTAATTCAGATCACAATCCAATCATCATCACGATCAAAAAAGCCCTTCCCCGTACGAACAAAGCTATGTCCTTTTTCAATTACAAGAACGCAAACTGGGAGGAGTATGCCAACTTCACCGACGCACTGCTGCAAAACTTTGATACTAAACTGTTCAAATCAATCGACGGAGCTGTCAAGTACCTAAATGAGGCGATCTTGCTGGGTAGAAAACTATTCATCCAAAAATGCACTTTCCATCACTTCGAACAAAATCTCGACCAGGAGACAAAAATCCTTATCAGGAAAAGAAACTTTCTTAAAAAGAATCCAATTTCTATTCCTGGAGGAAGAAAAGAAATAAAGAACCTAAATGATACAATTTCTAAGAAACTGAAAGCATCCCAAAGAAGAAGATGGGAAAAACAAATCAAAACGCTTGATAAGGAAAAATCTACCCAACACATGTGGAACACACTCAAAAAGTTCAGACCCGCCAACTATTGCAAAGACTCCGAACAGAAAAGTCAACCTGAATTGAGTAAACTCATGAAATTCTACGCCGGAATCAGCCACAAGAATTATCTAAAGATAAACGCACATTATGTAAACAATAAACCAAAGAAATCAAGCCCACGGACCTATATATCCCCTGCAGAAGTTGCAGCAGTGATTACCAGTACAAAATCATCCCTATCCTGTGGACCAGACTTGATCCCAACAACCTTGCTAAAGCACCTTGGTCCCATCGGAATTGATGCAATGACTAACATTTTCAACTATTCCGTTAACCAGAATCAAATACCAAATACAGTCGGACCTCGTTTTGAGCCACTTAGTGGCTCATAAACCGAGGTTATATCATAAACCGAGGTTAATAGCTTGTATCGTAACTAATAATCCTAATTAACAGTACTTTAAGTAAAAAATAGTTCACAAAAAACAGATAGAAACAGTTCACAAGTTATACTTTTTTGAAATAATGCGTAATCTTTTCTCCAAAACGATTTTTATCCCGTAAATTAATCATTATTTTTTTCCTTAGGGCATAGAAATCATTTAATAATTCTGGAGAAAGTTTGCATATATTTTCCTCCATATTATTAATAAGAGTCAGTAAATCTATGATGTCTGTTGATTCAGGCCCATTATAAAAATTTATTTCGCTTTCAAGCAATTCTTCGACAAAGACTTCGTTCACCATTTTTGTCACGTCCGTATGAATCTTCGAATTGATATTTATTGTTTCCTCCCATCTACACTCAAAAATTTTTTTCCAACAATTTTGAATTTGATTTGAAGTTACATTGGCCCAGGCTTCAGAAATTAGTTGTATCACATTCCGTAAATTGAGACTTTTGATTGCTTCCAAAGAATTGCTTCTATTTTCACAAATGCATACGAATTAGATAAGTAAATTACTGTAATTTGTCTTCAGTGTTTTAATTATGTCCATATCCAATGGCTGAACTAACGATGTAGTGCAGGGGTTCTCAACCTTTTTAGCTCAAGGGCCAAATCGATAATTAAGATTAGCTTCGCGGGCCACAAAAAAATATTTTATATATTTTTATATTTTCCATTTTACTAAATATTGATTCGCATAAATATGTAGATTCATATATGCATTGTGTGTTATATTTTTGAATTTTTCTTGAGGAATTAATTCGTAAAAATTAATAATGGACGCATATTTGAACAATGCCGTCAGTTCAAATATCATGTTGTAAATTAATGAGTTCTAGTTGAAACTTTGCAGGCGTATCCTTAATTTCCACGCTGAATGGAGTTGCGAATATTTTCATTAAAGGAAGGAATTCTTTAAAATTCTAAAAATTAAATTTATATAAATGTACCCCAAAACGTGCTTCAACTTGATTAATGAAATCACCAATTATGGATATGTTTAACCTTAAGAATGAATAATTAAATTTAAACATTATTAAAAAATTAAAAAAGTTTGTTACTCTAGAGGGGCCGCAAAAAAATCCTGGGGGCCGCATTTGAGAACCGCTGATGTAGTGTTTTTAGGTAAATATAAAAATTCAATGTTTGAATAATCGGATAGTCTATGAGAACTAGCATTATCCAACAACATTAATATTTTTCGGTTTTCAGAAAGCATTCTGGTATTTAATTTAAAAACCCAGCTTTTAAAAATTTCAGTTGTCATCCACGAATTTTTAGAAGAAGAGTACATGACGTTAAAAACATCAGGATTGAATTGTTTTAAGCACCGAAGGTTTCGATATTTGCCGACAATTAAAGGCTCCAGTTTCTCTCCATTATTCAATGATAATTTTGAAGCGAACATGGACCCAATTTTCTTAATGGTCGGTCCAGATAAGGGTACTTTTTCAAGTCGCAATTTGTGAAAAATTTCGAAAACTTTAAGATCGAGATTTTTAAGCTTTTCAGAATCACTAGTTTGCTCGGATAAATCAGAATAAATTGTTCCATTATCAAGAAAAGGGAAATCTTTTTTTATACGTGAAATTGTAGCCCTGCTAACTTTGAAAATTTCCGCAATTCTGCGCTCTAAAAGCTGGTTCCGTTTAATATATTGGGCTATTTCGAGTTTTTTTGTGATCAATTTTCATTTTAGGCATCTAGAAAACATAGAACAGTGGAAAATACTTCAACAAAGATAACAACGTGACAAGGAAAAAATTCTTTAAAATAAACGATAAAATATACAATAAAAATAATCATATTACAAAATATTTAGTTTATAGCAATTTTTAGATGGCTCATAACGAGGTCTATTTTTAATTGATTTTTACAAACCCCTTAGGAAAAAAGCAGTTTCAAAAAACGTGGCTCAAAAATAGAGTTTGTATCATAAAGCGAGTATGGATCATACCCGAGGTCTGGCTCATAACGAGGTCCGACTGTATATGGAAAAATTCTCTTATACGCCCAATTCTCAAGCCGGGTCGACCGAAGAACGTCCCCTCCTCCTACAGACCCATTTCACTTCTATGTTCATTTACAAAGATTCTTGAAAAACTAATTCTCGATTTGATCACCCCTATTCTCCCCCTTACTCATATCCAACATGGCTTCAGGAGTAACTTCTCTACCTCGACACATCTTACCACATTAACCCAGTTTATAATGGAAGGTTTTGCAACTAGACCTCATCTCAAATCAATTGTATGCTCACTCGATCTTCAGAAGGCCTTTGATTCGGTCTCTAGAAAGATACTGACCCGAAAAATATTCGACCTATCGATCGACTCGAACATAAAACTCTGGCTTTCGAATTTCCTCAGCGGAAGGAGAGGGCGTGTATGCCTGAATGGAATCAAATCAATCTCGAGATTACTTCCAAACGGAGTTCCCCAAGGCTCCCCCTCTCTCCTGCTCTATTTAATTTATACCTATCCGACATTCCTAACCCTGAAATGGAAGACTCAATCATTCTCGCCTACGCTGACGACCTACTCATTGGATCACGTGACCAAGACCTCTCGAAAGCTTCCAAAAGAACACAAGATCTCTTATTCCAAATTCGAACTTGGCTATGTCAAAACAGGATGAACATCTCCCCCGAAAAATCGTCCACTACCTTATTTACGTCGTACAAGAGACTTGGAAGCCATACTGTTGATCTTTTTCTGGACAACGAAAAGATCCCATTCACGAAGAACCCTAAAATCCTGGGGGTCACTTTTGCCACCCACATGTGTTTTACTGCCCATTTAGAGAAGGCCATCGGATCCAGTCAGAGAAAAATTGGACTAATCAAATCGATTTTTGGTGGACTAAAGACACCGTTCCCGGCTCTCGGCACTCTCTACAAACAATTCATCGAACCAACAATTGGCTATGCCTGCGCAGCTTGAGGTTCTAATCTCTCATGGTCTAACCGCCTTAAAATTGAGACTACACTATGCCGAGCCGCGGCTAGAATAACGAAAATTTCCAAACTGAACAACATTACTCCAACTCCGCTTGACCAACTTATTAAGAAAGATGGAAAGGGTTTCTTAGCCATCCAACAAGACCACCTGCCAAAAAACTTCAAAAATCAGAAGCACATCACCCCAATCCAATTCCTCACAAAAACTGCTCCCGCCCGTCCCGCACTTGCGTTGGGTCCAGAGTCCAACATCGGGAAAAGCTGAGAAAGATTTTGAGGATTGTTGGAATCACCCAATTAATTACCCTAATTAACTGTTGGTGATTCTTGGGTTAAAATAAAAAATAAAATTATCTTAATTTCTTAATGGCAAACCTAATGCCTAATAAATTATGCCACTTGTGAGCACTCTGTTGATTTACTTTGTGGTGCTCTCTTAATTATTTGCTACACTTTAATTTTTTTATAATTGGATTCAGAAGGAATAATTCAGGATATATTTTCTTTTAATGATTTAATTATTTGAAAGTTCATCATTTTTGTGATATTTTTCGATTTTATTCCTTTAATCTCCTTTTTTACTTATTTATACTGTTTGTGATATTTTTCGATTATTTTCTGTTAATCTCCTTTTTTACTTATTTCTTATTTATAATTTTTGTGATATTTTTCGATTTTGTTTCTTTAATCTCCTTTTTCTACATACAAATTTCATGGCCAATTTCGAGAATCTTTTAGACTTTCATCTTTTAGACTCTAAAAGAACCAATACCTGTAAAAATGAGAAAATGAACTTGCCAGTCAAACAAACATTAACTTTTTAATACAAAATAATCAATAATCCATGATTAATCGTGAAAAGCGTTATGTGCCAGCTGCAAGGAACAAACAAAACTAAAATCATTAGTAAAAAGGATATGTTTGATTTTACAAAGAGCAATGTTGCGTAAATATTGATTTTTTCTTCCTAATTTACTTCCTAATATTGAACTAGAAACAAATAACACCAAATTGAAACAAGAAAAATCATCAAACTATGTCCCAATCTGCGGCATACAATGACGGGTCGGACTCATATACGAGTTTTTCGCAAACATCGTCCCCATATACGATTTTTAAGCATTTTGTGTGCTCATATACGAATCTTTCGCAAACATCGTCCCCATATACGAATTTTAAGCATTTTGTGTTGCCAAGCACACTCCCATTGAGTACAAAAGTGCTGGCGGATTTCGCCCGCACTAAGCGGTGGCAAAAACATCTGGGCACCGCATCGACAGGGGACGGGTGTTTTACAATCAGTGGATTGAAAAGCAATTTCAGAAATTCTTTAAAAGGAGCTGAAACATTTCGAAATTCCGGGCTTTCTGGGTTATATTCATAGGTTCCCGCTTTTATTCCCTTGAAAATTCTTTTAAAATCTATATATTGAACTAAGAAAAATATTATTAACAAAGCAAACATTCATTCATATGATTAAAAGGATGAAAGAGATTCATGATTTATTTATTGAACCAGAAAACCACCGTCATAGCCAAAAGAAAGAAGAATTCAGGTGATCCCAGCCTCCCTCAGCAGTTCGCACAGCCTCTCCCGATGTTCCGCCGTTGTCCCGACGCATTTTCGGTACGGACGGGGATTTTCCGGACGAACTTCTCGTAGATGGATTGCAGATGACTTTATGATGTTGTCCCAGGCTTTTGGGATAATCTCTTTATCGGAAAAAGTATTTAGCAGGTTTGCCGCTTTCAACCGAATTTTGTCGATTTTTGAATTTGTCTTAATTTAATTTCAAGACAAGATAACGATGCAAACATAAGAAAAATTCCTTTGTTTGATGGAGTCGAAATAAGAAAATTCAGAGTTCTGGAGGAAGCAAACAATATATATAAGATCCAAAGTGAAGATGGGGAGATAATCGAGGGAGTTCATCATTCCAGATTATTTATATTAAAATTAATGGATAGGCCTAAATCTAATAATTAAAATTAATGGATAGCCCTAAATTTAATAAAATGTCAAACAAGTTTGCGTTAGCGCAAATTTATACGGTATGTTGGTTTTATTGAAAGAATTTTATTGGATTTTATCAATTTAATGTTGGCGTTTCATTAACGGCGTGTTTCATTAACCGACCGTGACATTTTCTTTCATAAGGCAAATTCAAAGATCGTCGAATTATCCTCTGAGCCACCATAGTCGAACGAGACATTTTTTTGATCCTTTTAGTCCCAACTACTCAAACAAATAACAACAAGCAAACTGTGCATATTTAAAAATGTCTCCCTCACATTTTCTGCAGATTCGGCCAGTAATCTCTTCCTTACAAACCTCAGACGCATCTCCAGAGCTTCGAGACCTATAAATTATATCAGAAAAATGTTAAACAGTCACGTTCTTCCTTAAAGAGAACTACAAAAGAAGATTTGGAGACCTTCAAACATGTGACCACACTGAAAAGTGAGGGTTTTCGTAAAATTTACTTGAGTTCTCCGAAATGATTCAAAAGTGACTCCATTCTGTAAAAATCGGGAATTTCGTAGACCTCAATGGCCAGGGATATCACGGAATCTTCGCTTGATTTATTATTTGTTATTTTTAATTCGTTTAGTTGGTCTGTGATTTCATTCACTGAAGACTCATCCGTCATTAGTATGCACCACCAGAATCAAAATATAATAAAATGTTAATTGATCATTTTAAAATATTAATGATTTAATTTCAATAAAAATAACATTTCAATAGCTTTTGAGATTAGTTTCTTAAATATTTAATAATCCTTATTGTTTCAAAATTTCCTAAAATCAATTGATTAGTCTACAAATGTCGAAAAAATCAAAGCAAAAAATTCCGTTTTATTTCCGCCTATAAAAAAAATATACTACTAACCTACAAGTATGAACATGCACTCACTCAAACTAATCAAAAAATATTTCCAAAAATGTGAAATGACAGTCGACATGGCGACAATCAATCAGTCGTCCGGCAACAATTAATATTTAAGCAAAGAGCACGCAACAGGCCAGAAATGTCGGACAAGAAGGCAGTAGTCAAATATGGAGACATGGGTGAGAATATGCAACAGGATGCCATCGACTGCACCACCAGGGCCATGGAGAAGTACAACGTGGAGAAAGACATTGCCGCCTTTGTCAAAAAAGAGTTCGACAAAAAATATTCACCCACATGGCACTGCATTGTTGGCCGGAATTTTGGAAGTTATGTAACCCACGAGACCAAACACTTTCTTTACTTTTACTGTGGACAAGTCGCTGTCCTTCTGTTCAAGTCAGGGTAATTTTGACAAGCACTAATAACGTTCTGTTTTAGTAAATAAACTTAATTCTAGAAAAATGTTACTATGACAATATTTAGACCACAAATGGCGTTTTTAATACTCATAAACTCAGAAAATTAGGAAATATTGACAAAAATATTAAATTATCTATCAATGACGCCTTTTCCCGGGGAGTAAAAGTTTCCGATGGTGGACTATGTTACTTTTTATTAATAAAACTTGTCTTTTTATTAGTTCGAGGGAGGAATGGGCTTTCTTTAGTAGTTCTTGGATTGTTTTGGGGTCCTTGATGTCTTTGTTGGCGTGGAAAGTATCTCTGATTTTACGGATGGTGTATTCACTGGTGATAAAAATAGGTTAATTAACCGAAAATTATAATCATGGAATCTATTGGCTTCCTTTAAAAGTTGTCTGTACAATAAAAGAGCACACATGACTTATTCGAAAATTTAATTTATAGTTTTTAATAAGTATTTTTAATCATCATATTATTAATTAATTATTATATATTAGTGTATCAAAAGATGACTATTAGTTACTAGGGACATAACAACAACATAAATGTGGATTTTCAAATTGTTGACCTGAATCTGCTGATAGTCATTCTTGTGACCCATTTCTGTATTCAGCTCACACACTTTTCACAATTTTCCTTATCACAGTACTCAGAATATATTTCTTGATTTCATTTTTTGAAAATTTTTATAGTTTTTGTAGAACTTTCTGACAATTTTTGCGGGATTTACAGGTCCGTGTGGTCCGTACAGCACTACGACCACATTTTTTGGAGGTTTGCCCCTTCGCTGGTGAACCACAATTTTATAAAAAAATTCAGTTACTCGCAAATTTCATTAAATCGCCATTTTTGGCTTGGTCTCAAATTTGGCAAGTATACGAGGTTTGACTGTATTTTGTTTTTAAGAATTCTCAAGTGTTTGTTCTTGCCGTCGAGATGTCTGGTTTCTGTGGCAAAATCGATTAGATTAGTAGGAGAATTTCACATTTTAAAGAAAATGTCGACCTCTCTGATTATATGCTTTTCTCTTTCTTGGAAAACAAATTTAAATTATGCATAAATACTAATTATTTTCGAGTGCCGAATGTCGGGTCCATTTAGTATATTTATCATTTAGTGCCCTGCATATGGGATTCATCACAAATACAAAGATCTGCGTAAACAGAGTGTCTCCTTGCAATATTACCTTCGGAATTTTCACTTTCCAATATCCCTTTGTTTAAGTTTTATCTTGACTATCCAATTTGTAACAAGATCTTAATAAAGTCTGAATCAACAACTTTTTCAGCATTCATAAACGTGGAAAATAATTTAGGTGGTGAATAAAATCTGCTGCTGATAAACTCCGTGGAAAGAAGTAAACCTCTTTAGAACCAAGTTGTATACTCTATCAAACCCACTCGGTTTATTATTACTTTCCTTTTTCCACATTTATACGTCTTTTATTCCTGTCGTGTTGATTCATTCTCTTACTTCAGTATAATGATTCTTGTTGGTTTCTTTGTGTCAATTTGCCTAAGACTTTATTTCATTTAATTTTTATTGTAAGTACACGAAATAAGTGATTATCCACCTCAAGGTATTGGATTCCAGTCGTTTTAAACCGAGTCATCTTCCATTTATTTATTTATTAAATCACCAAGACCACGCTAACAACCTAACAAACGTCACGTGATCCCGATGCACTCAACCAGGGACCACGAGCCCAAAGCGAATTAAATGACAAGAAAACCGTCTTTTATTGAGTATGCGCAGTTCAATGATACACGCAAACACTCATTCAGCAGTCTGTACAACTTTTCCAAAATATTCGCCCCCAGTTTATTGAACTAAGACAATGACAGGACACAATACGTCATTATATAATTTTGAAATGGAGGATATAAACAGAGGACTCCGACTTTGGATGTGATTCATCAAATCACGTGCCCTTGTGTGGATGGACTCCTCATCTAGGAAATTGGGAAAACAGCATTTACGGGTGTGATTGCTCATGAGGTAGGACAAATGGGCAACTATTGGCTCCGAAACCATCTGAACCATAACCTCGATGATCCCAATGAGACCGTCGTGTGAGACAGAACAGTGCCAATCAATCACATGATATGCCCTGTGCACACTCGTCAATTAAATGCTTACCAAACCAGCCAGTCACAGGCGGGATTCCCCAGAACGCAAGCAGACATAGCATGGGCGATCGACCCAGCAGCATCGTCGTAGTAGAGAAGATAAATACACTTCCCCACATAAGCACGGGCCTTATAGGGACAGTTCACCCGTGACGCATGCAGATAACCAACGGCAATAAATTTAAGCAGTTGCATATTATTACTGAAGGGTGAGCAGTGAATACTACTCTTCCAAATTATGGTTTGTCTCCAAAATATAGGAAAATATGCCCCATGCTTTCGGGTCGTATGCAGGGTCATCAATACAATTTTCCAGAATATCCATCCCCAAATCCATCCTGTAAGAATGAGTGGAAATATTTAAAACTCGCCGATAAGATTATAAGCACGCCCTGCCACCCGTCTGTAATCATAATAAACATCATCCTCAGGATCAAACACGTCCTTTGTGCAGTTGAGGATATCTGCCAGCTTTTTCTTGGTCTCTTCACTCTGTGCCCCATACTTGTAAATTTTGCAATAACAGCGAATGTAATCAATGGTCTGCAAAATCGAGGTTTCTCCGGGGGTATATCTCATTCTAAGATGCCCACAAAAGGGAAACTGTTTTAATATCTCAAGAGCAGTGACAAGGCTATATCGTTTTCTGCACAATTTGGCCACCAAAGCAGTACTCGAGTCAGTCGCCCTGTTCAAATTTTTCAATACCAAGGACTTAAATGAAATGGAAAAATTACATGTTCAGGAGATGGTGTAAGCACAGAAGTGGCAATGCGAGTAATCAGCTTTCGATAGGTCTCAATAAGTGTCCAATCCGCACAGCTGTCGACCTGAGAATATTGGCGATCCCTATCATGGAACATTCAAATACAAACATCCAGGCCTTTTGTAAGTTGGTTAGCCCCTTGCTGGTATGATTAATCCAATCGTGGCCTGACAGGATTTGGTTGAAAAGAGTGACCCCCTCTGTCAGCTCGATCAAAAGTTGGAATCCCTAGTCGTACATGCAAGTGGACACCCACCATGATGTACTGACTGTGCTGCATTGTCGGACGGAAAGGGGTACATCGAATTGTCTCATGGAGAGAAGTCAGACCATTTCTACAAAGCGTCTCACACTGAAATAAGATGAACAGACTACCTCTTCGAGGGCATTCTTGGAGGAAATAATTCCTTCTTCTACAGATGACAACTTTTGTGAAGCCTTCAACACAAAGACCCTCCACGGATTATGGTCAGAATAACGCTCCTCAACATCGGGCAGGAGTTCATTGAATTTGTCAACTGCACCCAATCTCCAACACGCCTCCAGGGCCTCCAGTCCAAAATATCGCTCATTCTCTCCTTGAGGCAAAAGAGGCTTCCAACGGTTCAATTCTCGTGCAGCACTGACATTATCCACTAACAGTAAATACCTGATCCACTCCTCTTGAATCATCTTTACTTCTCGGTGTTTCTTTCCCTTGACAGTGCGTGCCTTAATGTCCACCAATGCTTTTTGGAGTCCCTACGGCATATCACTACCACACTACCCCATATAGACCAGCTTCTGCAGAGTCGATTCTCCCTGTTAATTTGTAGAGGAGTCCTTCACACGACTCGCGATATGTCGAGTTGTATAGCCAGTAGGAATAATACAAGTCGTCCTCCCGCAGAACACGGTACATATACAAGAGGGCTTCCTCGATACTCTAATAAGCCAATCATTCAATAAGACGACAATCACGACAGAGTCCTTTGGAGATATGGACGCGTCGAGTAGTTTATTGGACAAAGCAGAGTCGACTCTGGCAGTGTCGAACATGTTCTCCAATATAAGCATGGCATCGTAATGCAAGTGGAAATCAGTCCCCAAATGCTGAACACACTTATTATGACAAATAAACTGCAATGGCCAGTGGGTCAAAGTCGAATCGCACATCAAAGCGTATGTACATTTGGAATAAAGTGCGGATCACATTTGGTTGTATTCCCTTCTGATAAGAATGATATCCACTGCACAAAAAGGACTGGGAAATCTCGATTAGTTTCTGCAATACATTCATTGATAACAAACTTGCTTATCCTCGTCTTCAAAACGTCGAAAAACATTAGCAGTCACATTGAGCCACAGGCGGTGAGAGAATTCAGGACTGAAGAAACAAAACTTGCCCACTGCATCAAGAAAGACGGAGGTCTGAAACATGGGAACAGTAATTACCAACACTGAATTTAAATTCCTTCAATGATGAAATAAAACTGTAGTGATTAGTCAGCAAATCATCAAGTCCTGTCTCTGGATCCCTCATCACTCCATCATTGAACAAAATCTCCCCCAAAGGGACATTAGTTGGAATGTCATCCATTACATTGTATGCTCGCTTTAGGACAGAATCCCTCTCATGTGACTTGCTCTCCTGAATGACGGACATGACCGAGGGGAAGGTTGCCAGTTTGGGAGTAACCACCAGAGGCTGATCTTGGCAGCATCTAAGCAGCAACTGCAGACACAGCGGAATCCAGTAATAAGTTCCCATCGGTTCCCAGTTTATGTTATTCGTGAAGCAGAACAAACGGGAATAAACGTCCTTTTCATAATGTTGGTCAAAATACTACAAATAAATACAAATAGACGACCGCTTGAAATTTAAAGCGAATTTCAGGATCTGAAAACTTCATTCCAACGAGAAAAGCCCCATCCAGGTGGCGGGAGTATTCATCCCGGTTGAATGAGGAATCACTGAAACATGGAAATGGACAATACCTATATATGTGGTACACAATATTCATCAATCGAGTAAACAAAGCATTATTCTCGATGTAATGATCTTCAAAACTCGCCGCTAAATGATCGATGATATCACAGGTATCATCGAGGGGAGGGAATAGTGACTGGGACTGGCTAGACTAATTAAATGAGTAAAGGGGAGGTCTGACTGCGTTCAATATCCACGTTTCAACAGCATTCAATATCGAAGTCACAATTTTGGTGTCATTTGTCCCTAATATTAGTTCTTGTAGCATAGTTAAGAATTGTCGCTGGTTTTCGGGATTCATAACTCCACAACGATGCTTGATTATGTGTATAGCAGTCGAAATTAAATCAGTGACTACACACATTCGAATGCACCATTACTTGACAGAGCTGAGTGCAACCCTTCGCACTGGAAACGCTGATTATCGATGAAATAAGTGACAAGTCTTCGGGCGCATCGCAATGCCTGAGGCAAAAATAGATCAGCGTAAGTCGGATAGCACTCCATCCCAATCTTTAGCAAAGATAACGAGTTATATATCACATTGATAGAGGATGTATTCAACCTAGAAATAAAGACGCCACTCAACATCTCAGTGTTCACGAAGGCATCACTCAAAAACTTGTTGAAGGAATTGTTAAGTGTTTGCAGTTCTTCAAGTTCGTTCCTGATGAGGACGACTTTTGAGTTGGAAAAGACTTCGGGAAACGTGTTCATCAGTAATCGGACCAAGGCATGGACTGACTTTAACACGACAATCGCCGAGCAATAGCGAAAGCAGTTTATAATGGCAGGATTTATTGCTCTTAATATTTGTAGAAACTGGGCCTTTTCCTAGAGGGTAGTAGAGTGTGAGAAATACCAAGTGGACAATGATGATGGTGAGGACACTCACAATGTAGGCGAACGCGGGCTGAGAGTAACTTGTCTTCTCGGCTTCTGAAATCGCTTCTTCGAACCACTGAACGCATATTTCGGAAGAAATTGGTGCCATCTTTAGTTCCACGTACACTTTGAGAGAATCCAGACATCGGCTAGACATCAAATCTACAAAATATAACTCAGAACAAACCCGAATTTTCAGAAGGGTAGGAAAAACGAATCATGTACTTCAGAATTTCGTTGTAATTATGTTTGGGAATATTTCGCGGAGTCGACTACAAGAAATGACAGGAAAAGTGGACCTGAATTGAATCATCCCGAATCCACCTGATTATCATTTCAATGAGGTCCATCGCCAGTTTCCTGTGCTCCATTGACGTCTATATGTTAATTAGGCACATAAAACATTCTTAGACGTTCCAATATTAGAAATCACGCTAACGAAGCCAGGAAACAATCTTCCAATCACAGGATAGAACAATCTCTGATGTCGGATTATCAGTTGTCTTGAATAAATCACGTGGAAATTACAGAACATGAAGAATCTGTCCTCCATTATACTCTTCGTGCATAAGTTGTTCGATCCATTGGAATAAGTAATCCTAATAGTGAATGAAGGCCACGAACGTTGTTTCCTTTATCATTCACCATAATTGGAATTAGCACATCCAAAGCTTCCCGCACAACTGACTTGCAACCCTGATAATGCGCCTTGATTAGACCATTGCAAATCTTGGCGTGATTACAACTTGAAACTGATTTATTTGTCAGCTTTGTAAATTTGAATTTGGCAATGCAGTGGGCAAACAGGAGATATCGATAGTACTTGCAGACCAAGTCAATATTCGAACCCGTGTAGTTGAAGAAATCGCAACAATAGTTCAACAACTTCTTTAGTCGAAAGTCGAGTACACCCAAACCACTGTGGTATAAAGAAATGATAAACCTGATGGTATCCGGGAACTCTTCGTCGTTCTTGGGAGTGCAAAAGTAGTGATGAGCGTTCTGGATGAGTAGTTTGAGCATTCGTCCAATTGATATTTGGAAAAATGTGGAAAAGGCGCCCGAATGATTTCCATTGAATACCTACAAGTCAATTAAAAAAGGACAATTCGCAGAAATCTGTCGAAAGGGGAGTTGGTGTAGTCATCACTGCAGCAAGGAGGACCGAACAGTTCAGAAACATTGCCCTTCTCCATCTCTACTCTGTAGGAGTAGAAAATGACATATTTTAACACCTCGGACATATTTATTACAATAGCACCCTGCCTCGATAGTTGTCATCAATGTGATCTTCATTTTTCAACTCTAGAAAACTCTCAAATGCTCTCTTCTTCCACTCGATGGGATATGTCTGACACACTAACCCACAAAAAAGCAACCTCGGGGACGGTTGTGTTGAGAAATGTTTTGAAAAAGTCAAAAACTCGAAGATAATTGCTTTCGAAGCAGACGAGCATGTCAAACAAAAGTTTAAAGTCATCCCGACGTTCCCTTGGAGTGTTAGAAACAGCAAATACTGGTAGCAAGGCAAAAGTATTTTGATAAGACTAAGCAAGTCCTTCCAACACAGTGGGTAAAACCACACCTAAACCAGTCGACAAATAAGCTTACGAAATTTTTATTTCGAGTTGAAAAATCTGAATTTGTCAATAAACCGGCAAGAGTTTCAAGCTACTAATTGAGGTCATAAATATACCAAAGGAGGGTGATCAACCACCCACGTGATATTTCGAGATATAACAATTCGAATCAGTTTGAGGATAAAATGAATTGAGTGCCAGGCGCCCTCCGAATTAATCTGATCGCTGTTGGAATTGTGAACTGAAATCAATGATAATTGACAATTGACAAGTTCGTTGATTCTCCCAGCATAGTCCATAACAATTTTGATTACGTTCTGACACTCTGGGTGTTTAAATGTTTTCTGTCAATACACAAAGACAAACAACCATCATGAAATTCATATGCTGCTGAGAACGAGCGGGGAGATCAGTGAGGAGGTAACTGACTGCTTCCGCTGGAAATCTACAAAAAATGTAGCGCAGGGGAATCCTCAGGTTATCACTTTCCTGGACAATATGCCTATCATAATTAACCTGGATGAACAGCAAATGTTCAAATTTAAGTACTATTCGGACTAGAACGTCAATAATCGAAGGATTGAGAGTAGATATTTTCCCAATCATTCTGAACTGTTCAAGGCACCGAGCAAAATTCTTTGAATGTTAAAAAACAGGAACCTCTGTTTCGAAGGGGTAGAATACGGTACTCCTCTGATTAACAATATAGTCCAACCCCTTTTCTAGAGTTATCTTGGCAGTAAACATCACAATTAAACTATAAAGTGTTTAATCATCGCCTCTGTTATGAAAGAAGGGAAAAGATGGGCAAGGTTGGTGAAAATCTCAAAGCTGTCGGTATCGGTGGTAAAAACATTATTCATCTTTGAATACTGCTCGTTTATCATGTTTTCCACCACTTTATGGTCGTAGTTAAAAATCTCGAGATACTAAAAATGACTGATAAATATACCTTTGAAGTGCAATAAAAGGCGCATTCTCGGATCGGCACTTCCTGGTGTACCAAATACATGCAAAAGAGTCCAAAAGTCCTGTGCTTGCAAAACTCGGCATTGCTTAAGGCAGAGAGGAATCCTGTCAACTGTTACGTAATCACTACTCAAAAGAGATTTGAGACATTCGATATACAGTAGTCATCGGTTAATTGCATATCGGTTAATTGCATAAATCGGTTAATGGCATAAATTCATGTTTAAAACCATAACTTATATGGTTTCCATTGAAAAAATATCGGCTAATTGCATATCGGTTAATTGCATAAATCGGTTAATTGCATACTCTCATTGGGAACATTTACTATTTTTTCTTATAAAAATTTTCGCATAATTGCATAATTATAATTTGTAATTTTAAAATTTAATTATTATTACACATGTCATCTTCGTTACGTCGTGATCTTACACTTTCTCAAAAATTGGAAATAATCAATTTGTTTATTCAAGGAGGTCAAACTCAATCAGCTCTATCTGCAAGATTCAACTGTTCTCAGTCTCAAGTCTCACGGATTTTGAAGAATAGAGAAGAAATTATGCTATTGGCTGAATCTAATTGCACCAATTTGAGTCGAAAAAGACGACGCGATGGGAAAGAAAAGAACGTAGAAACTGCATTGTCCGTTTGGTTTGCTCAAACCAGGACCAAAAATGTACCAATAAATGGTAACATACTAACCCACAAAGCTACTAGCTTTGCTAAAACAATGAAAATGGATGACTTTATTCCTACTTCAGGTTGGCTTCAGCGTTGGAAAGAAAGAAACAACATATCATTTAAACGCATTTACGGGGAGAAAAAAGATTCCGATATAAATGCTGCTGAATACTGGTGCCAATGGACATTAAAAGATCTTTTAAAAGATTATACACCGGAAAACATTTATAATTGTGATGAAACAGGACTCATATTCCGAGGTTTACCCGACCGGACACTATCATTTAAAAATGAAATACCGATTGGAAGTAAAAAAATGAAAGATAGAATAACTGTAATGGTATCCTGCAACATGACGGGTTCGGACAAACACCCATTGATGGTCATTGGGAAAAGAAAGAATCCTAGGTGCTTCAAAGGAATCAAAACACTTCCAGTTAACTACGTTGTCAATAAGGTAGCATATCAATTTCAGTAGAATTATAGAATGCATGGATGACATCACCCATTTTTAAAAACTGGTTATCATGTGTTAACAAGAAAATGAAAATACAAAAAAGAAATATAGCCATGGTCCTTGACAATTGTGCTGCGCATCCAAAAGATGCTGGAGAAAATCTATCAAATGTTAAATTGTATTTTATTCCACCAAACACATCCGCATGCATTCAGCCATGTGATATGGGGATCATAAAAAGTCTAAAGCACAACTACAGATTGGCATTTTTACAAAGAGTGATTGCCGTAATTGATTCAGACGATGCCTGTCTCAAATCTGTTGTGAATTCTATCACTCTTTTGGATGCGCTACACATGCTCAAAATGGCTTGGAGGGAAGTCAAAATAGCAACAATTTACAACTGTTTCCGTAAGGCTGGATTCCATGAGAAAGTGGGGGAAAATATGTTTAGTGACATTGAATGTGACGAAATAACGATGGATGTTGCTAATGAGGATGAAGAATGTATCGGAATCATGTCCGATGAAGAAATATGTTTAATGTCAAGAGATATTTCTTGTGAAGACGATGAGGACGATGAAGATCCCATACCCGTGAAAACAACCAGTTCGGAAGCTATGGGTGCATGCAGATTAATACGCCAGTTTCTTACTAACAGCGATTTAACAAGTGAAATGGATATGGACAACTTCTATGAACTAGAAAAAAGCGTCCTACGCCTTTGCCAGAAGACTAGACAGTCCAAAATTAATGATTTTTTTAAACGTTTTTGATTATTTTCTTTTCTTGACTATTAAAAAAATTATTGATTTTTATTAAAACATCGGTTAATTGCATATATCGGTTAATTGCATAAGATTTTCCGTGGACAAATGTTATGCAATTAACCGATGTTTACTGTATTCGTTCATTTCTTTAAATGAGTTCATGGCTGTCAGGCGTTCTTCGGGATCTTCCAAAATGGTAATGACCAGCTCGACACATTTGCGGTGGCTTTCCAATGAAAAGTCATAAGCACACAAATGAGAAATCCTGGGGAGAAAGAAAATAATTCCCTCCTGCAGGATAATCAAAACTCAAAACAATCAAGCCGACTCGGACGTAAAAAGGTTCATTGAATATCCACGTGGGGAGAGAATGAAGACGGTGCACTATTGTGTCCTTATTCTCAACAATTGCATCCATCAAAAGATCAGGCGACTTCAAATAAATCTCCGCAAGCAGACTTTGGCTCTGTTTTGGTCAACTTGACAAATAACCAGTTTGCGAGAACTCGGGTAAACAGAGAAGGCCTCGTGAATGAGTGTCTTCATCACCAGCATAAAACTATCGAAATATCTTTTATCCTTTATAGCAGCAGCCTGCGCATTCTGAATAACCAAATGCAAAATATTCTGACCAAACATGTCGTTAATGGACGCCTGTAACATTAACTCCCCAAATACAACCACTTCACTTAAATTACCCAACACAAAAAGTAGAGCCTTGACGCACTCCAAAGAATAGCGAATGGTAAAGTCAGGAATGAAGTTGAGCATGAGGCGGATTCCCCGACAACTGCAGGTGTGATACCGCAAGGACATACCCTCCAAACTTGGAAGACAGCATGTCTCCAAAACACGAATTGTAACTCTTTTCAAAAAAGTAGACGAAAAAAGACAGTTTAAGAGCCTACAATAATGCCAAATCAAAACCCTCTCCTTAGAACGACAGACACACGAGGCAGTTTCAATGAGATTGAAAATATAAGACTGCACGGAAGTAAAGAGGGAGTGGTCGAGAGTCAGAGCCTCGAGAAACGCATCCATCAGCGCACACGTTAACGTTCTACTTAAAGAATGACTTTTGTGCTCCTTTTATTTGTCCGAATTGAATCAGTTAGCCAGTTCTCACAAGAGGGATTTGTCTCAAAAGTAGCCGAGAGTATTCAGGAAATGGACCAAAGTCGATTTTGGAACATAACAGCCCACATTTGTAGTGAAACAGTATAGAACTGTCCATTCTCTGTTAGGCCTCAGTCGTACTACTGCATGATGACGTGTCTAAACTAGTGAGGATATACACGTGAGGGACTGTGATTTAGTCAGGTAGATCCTCCTCCACGACACACCTCCACCCACTGGAGGTGGATGCCAGGATTGCCCACGTCTGCCCCTCCACCAATGATATATGGATAGTGGACAGTGCCCCTCATTCTACTCTCCTCAGACTGAAGGACTGCCATTCCCTCAGCACACAGTCCACTCCCTTCAAAATCGACATCCTCCTCCCCCACCCTGAGGACTGTGACACAATGGTGGCACTGAGTGATATAACACGTGACAATTATGCACGTGTTGGACATGTCTGATTATTATAGTTCATGTTTCTGACTGAGAATGGTGGAGTGACGTGGAGTCTGCTTAGCACTGATGTCTCTCTCGACAGTTGTGAGTGGAGGGGACACTCCAGTCTGTACTTCCTGAGGGATATTGAAGGTTGTCTGTCCTCAGTCATAACTAAGGGGACACCCACCTAATCCTCTGCCGTATAAGGGACATGTGTCGGACTATCACCAACAATGTCACCAGGAATCACTTCCTCATTGGAGGGGCATTTGCCTACTTTGAAATAGATCAAAGGTATGAGGCATCCTCATAGCAGTACTGCCCACTACACCATTCCACTGTGGAGAGACCACTCGATTGTCCTCCCTCAATTCCTTCCCTCCCCTCCTCAGGTTCCCGCCCTCATTTTGTCCTAGAAAGTACTCCACTTTGAGGGGGATGGGGCCAGGATTATATTGGCGGCACTTCAAAGGGTTGATGACGTCACTGCTAGTTTATATGTGTCTGATTCAAAGGGAAAATACTTCAAGAAAACAGTGACAAATATAATTAGTGAACCCGTCCTTCAATTCATTAAAGTAATCATCGGCCATGACTTGCCAGTTGTCGACCACTGTCCTCGTCAATCAACGTGACTCCTCGGGAAACATGTTGACTTTGATATCTACGAACATGGGCAGCACATTTAGGAGGATATCATTAAACCTTCACATAGGAAAGGAGAATGTTCTGAGTAGTCCCGACTGTCCAGGCTTGCTTATTCTCTACGGTTATTGCTGTGTGGGGAGGCTGGTAGGAATGAAGGGACCCCACTACGACCCAAACATCCCACATCACGCCTACATATCTACCGATGGGGGAATTAATTTTAAAAAAGTATATTAATTAATAATTTAGACATCATCATTTCGACCAATAATTGGTTTCCTTGATGGTGGGTCTGTCCTCATTGCAGTGAATGCGACGATTGTTGGGCAGAGAATTAACACTATTTTGTACTTTTCAATTGCCATTTGAGTTATTCTATCAACTACGGGGAGAGTTGGGAACACAAGGACACTCCTGGAGACATTGTCCCTCTCAGATTCGAACAGATTTCTCGTTCTTCCTCAATAAGGTACATTTATTAGGATAATTAGACTCTTTGCATACAATGCCACCAGCAATCGACTTTTGATCATCACTTTAAATCTCCAAGCTCTATTGGGACGAAAATGCTCACAAAAGGATATATTAAATAATGTATTATATTTTAATAATATATTAATTAATAATAAAATTTATATAAAATAGGCTCATGTGGGGACATGTCATTATGGGGTATCCTATCCACTCGTTTATCGACAACCACATCTCCTATGCAGAGTGGCCCACCTAATGACCCCAAAATACTGCAACTGCACTGCAGAGGACTACGAGTGGTATAACTAGAATGTAATATCAGTGACTCGTCTCCAATCCTATCAGAATGTATTAACAACGTGTCCAAATTCAACTACAATTGCTGGGAAGGAGAACCCATTCGTTCTAATAACGAGTTCCCCTCTTGGTATATTTCAGTATTCGTCTAATTCCGGGGAACATGTGCGTGAATGACCAGACCGGGGATATGAATGCCCCTCCCTGTCCTTTCCAGCCCCCTTCCAACGTAAGCATAATCACTTCGGGGTACAAATCAGTGTTCAGAGTGCTCGAGCAAGTCAACTTTATGGTACTCCAATATAAGGTGGGTGGGGAGTGCCATGTGGTAGGGGTGGCGGTCCAATATCACGTGTGTCTGGGATTTTGGGGATGGTTACATTTTGAGGATGGGGGAGGGGTGTTATAGTGTGAGGCATAAGTATGTGGACGGGGGTGACTACTCGGTCGGCGTGTGTCTCTCACACAGACACCACTCCCTGTGGGTGAATGCCTCGATGGATGTCACAATTATTGGTGAGTGTAGTACTGTGGTAGTGTAGACACACAGTTGTATGGCAGTCTTGAATATGACAAGGATATTTTTATAAATGAAATGTTTACTGTCCGAGTACACTCCAGTCTACTGAGTGACCACAAGGATGTAAATTCAAATGATTTTATTTATAAATATATTTTTAATGATGAGGTGATTAATATACATATATTTTAGTTATTGAATAACTCTATAATCACAGACACGAATACATGTGAGTATATATATACTACTCCTGGCCAGTATGTAGGTCACGTCACTACTTACTCTCACTACGGGTCTCACTCCAGTGAGTTCGTGGTTAATGTGCACGGAGAGCCCCGGATATATGAGTTGACGTGCTCTCTGTGTGGTGAGCAACAATTTGTGACCCACCGGAAATATGTGATTGACGACTTGTACCTCCAACTTGCGAATGTTTGTGATTGGATTGAATTAGTAGTATTTGAAGCCGAATTACTTTCGTGTAGAAATGGATACTACTCGTGGTGGTGTCATTTTGGTTATTAAAATAGACGAGTCAACCTCCTCCGTATTATTACTTATATTATTTATGGTTGGGGGATGTGAAGAGGGGACTAATGTTGAATTTGGGGAGTAGAGAGTGTGTTTGTGGGGAATATTCGAGTGGATATTCGTGGAGATATCTCATCTCCGGATTGGTCGTTGCCATTGTGCTGGTTGGAATAATCCTCATATATTTGTTCTACAAGTATAATGACTGTTCTATATATAGGAAAACGTGGATATCACGACTAGTGGGTAAAATGAAGCATCCTAAATATTTCGAATATAGGTTAACCACAATAGATTAAAATTTATTTAAAATAATAAATAGATTTATTTAAAATATTGTTTTTGTGTATTGGTAGTAAAGACACGCTGAATAGTAATAGTAGAATGTGTCCCTGTCCACGTCTGTCTCGAATTGGATTAGTCTAAGCAAGTCAGCTTCGATTTGATTTCTATATATATTAAACATATTACATTCTATGTATATCCAGGTTGGTTATTTGTGTCCAATCTTTTATTTTGACTTCAAAATCCTCATAGTTCTTGACTGCCAGAATACACGACCCCACCAAAATGTGTTTCCAGTTGTGTTTAGTCAGGGACGTCCGTCGTGTGGCTTTGGTCAAATAAATCTGTCGTGATACCACACAACCACCAGTGATATCAAAACGTGTTCAAAATTACAATCACAAAACAAAGTGTCCACAAAAGTAGCAATTTGGTAATAAAATAGGCCCTTATTTTGGCGGGAACAAATGTAGATTTGGCGGGCTGGTTTAACTCCTTTTTGGTGAGTCAGTTCATAGTCGATAATATCAGTGATGAGTGAGCAGGCAGCAGAGGACAACAAATTGGATGTCTAGCATTAGGGCGGGAAAATATTCACTTTAAAATTATAAGTCTTTTGTTTGATTTGGTTAGAAAACGTGTAGTTGATATTGCCCATGATAAAATATTAAAATGATAATTTATTTATTTTTATTAAATAATTTACATTTAAATATAATTAAACTGACGCAAATATAATTTTGTTTGTTGTGATGAGTAAATTAATTGTTAATATTATTCTAGGTTGATCAATCGATGCACCCAATAGGCGGAGACAAGTGAGGCGGAGACAAGTGAATCCCAATAGGCGGAGACAAGTGAGGCGGTCCAGGACAGGGGAAGAGGTCTTCGGGGGTGAAGGAACGGTATGTTTCGAAAATGAGTGGATGATGTCCCGAGCGAATCTGAGGAAGCTGGACACGGAGATATCTGCCAAGTGATTGCTTTGAGGAGTGGACCGGCGGGGGGGAGAGTTGAGAAGTTTGTTGTTTTTAAGCATCCTGATAGCACGAGAGGAGATGTAGTCATGGATTAGTTTATTCGCAGTTTTCCCATTGTTGGTTGAGAGTATTTTTGAAAGACATCTACATTGATGGGCCAGATTAGAAATAATGTGTCTTTTGTTTTCTGGAATAGAGATTTTGTGACTTGGATGAGAAAAGTCTTGTATTTCCTGTAGGAACTGGAGTCCTCTCCTCGTTCAGGCCAATCTCACTCATCTCTGTCCTATCAAAAATCCTCGAAAAATTTGTCCTGAAATCAATCTACCCTTTCCTCACTCTATCAAAGTCACAACATGGCTTCCGTCCGCAGCACTCAACAACTACACACCTATCTTGTCTAACAAGATTCATTGCAACTCCCCTCCAAATTCAATATGGGACTTTCAAGTTCAAAGTGGGATTTTCCAAATTCAATATGGGATTTCCAAGTTCAAAGTGGGATTTTCCAAATTCAATATGGGATTTCCAAGTTCAAAGTGGGATTTTCCAAATTCAATATGGGATTTCCAAGTTCAAAGTGGGATTTTCCAAATTCAATATGGGACTTTCAAGTTCAAAGTGGGATTTTCCAAATTCAATATGGGATTTCCAAGTTCAAAGTGGGATTTTCCAAATTCAATATGGGATTTCCAAGTTCAAAGTGGGATTTTCCAAATTCAATATGGGATTTCCAAGTTCAAGTGGGATTTTCCAAATTCAATATGGGACTTTCAAGTTCAAAGTGGGATTTTCCAAATTCAATATGGGATTTCCAAGTTCAAAGTGGGATTTTCCAATTCAATATGGGATTCCAAGTTCAAAGTGGGATTTTCCAAATTCAATATGGGATTTCCAAGTTCAAAGTGGGATTTTCCAAATTCAATATGGGATTTCCAAGTCAAAGTGGGATTTTCCAAATTCAATATGGGATTTCCAAGTTCAAAGTGGGATTTTCCAAATTCAATATGGGATTTCCAAGTTCAAGGATTTTCCAAATTCAATATGGGATTTCCAAGTTCAAGGATTTTCCAAATTCAATATGGGATTTCCAAGTTCAAGGATTTTCCAAATTCAATATGGGATTTCCAAGTTCAAGGATTTTCCAAATTCAATATGGGACTTTCAAGTTCAAAGTGGGATTTTCCAAATTCAATATGGGATTTCCAAGTTCAAGGATTTTCCAAATTCAATATGGGATTTCCAAGTTCAAAGTGGGATTTTCCAAATTCAATATGGGATTTCCAAGTTCAAGGATTTTCCAAATTCAATATGGGATTTCCAAGTTCAAGGATTTTCCAAATTCAATATGGGATTTCCAAGTTCAAGGATTTTCCAAATTCAATATGGGACTTTCAAGTTCAAAGTGGGATTTTCCAAATTCAATATGGGATTTCCAAGTTCAAGGATTTTCCAAATTCAATGGGGATTTCCAAGTTCAAAGTGGGATTTTCCAAATTCAATATGGGATTTCCAAGTTCAAGGATTTTCCAAATTCAATATGGGATTTCCAAGTTCAAGGATTTTCCAATTCAATATGGGATTTCCAAGTTCAAGGATTTTCCAAATTCAATATGGGACTTTCAAGTTCAAAGTGGGATTTTCCAAATTCAATATGGGATTTCCAAGTTCAAGGATTTTCCAAATTCAATATGGGATTTCCAAGTTCAAGGATTTTCCAAATTCAATATGGGATTTCCAAGTTCAAGGATTTTCCAAATTCAATATGGGATTTCCAAGTTCAAGGATTTTCCAAATTCATATGGGATTTCCAAGTTCAAGGATTTTCCAAATTCAATATGGGATTTCCAAGTTCAAGGATTTTCCAAATTCAATATGGGATTTCCAAGTTCAAGGATTTTCCAAATTCAATATGGACTTTCAAGTTCAAAGTGGGATTTTCCAAATTCAATATGGGATTTCCAAGTTCAAAGTGGGATTTTCCAAATTCAATATGGGATTTCAAGTTCAAGGATTTTCCAAATTCAATATGGGATTTCAAGTTCAAAGTGGGATTTTCCAAATTCAATATGGGATTTCCAAGTTCAAAGTGGGATTTTCCAAATTCAATATGGGATTTCCAAGTTCAAGGATTTTCCAAATTCAATATGGGATTTCCAAGTTCAAGGATTTTCCAAATTCAATATGGGATTTCCAAGTTCAAGGATTTTCCAAATTCAATATGGGACTTTCAAGTTCAAAGTGGGATTTTCCAAATTCAATATGGGATTTCCAAGTTCAAGGATTTTCCAAATTCAATATGGGATTTCCAAGTTCAAAGTGGGATTTTCCAATTCAATATGGGATTCCAAGTTCAAGGATTTTCCAAATTCAATATGGATTTCCAAGTTCAAGGATTTTCCAAATTCAATATGGGATTTCCAAGTTCAAGGATTTTCAAATTCAATATGGGACTTTCAAGTTCAAAGTGGGATTTTCCAAATTCAATATGGGATTTCCAAGTTCAAGGATTTTCCAAATTCAATATGGGATTTCCAAGTTCAAGGATTTTCCAAATTCAATATGGGATTTCCAAGTTCAAGGATTTTCCAAATTCAATATGGGACTTTCAAGTTCAAAGTGGATTTTCCAAATTCAATATGGGATTTCCAAGTTCAAGGATTTTCCAAATTCAATATGGGATTTCCAAGTTCAAGGATTTTCCAAATTCAATATGGGATTTCCAAGTTCAAGGATTTTCCAAATTCAATATGGGATTCCAAGTTCAAGGATTTTCCAAATTCAATATGGGATTTCCAAGTTCAAAGTGGGATTTTCCAAATTCAATATGGGATTTCCAAGTTCAAAGTGGGATTTTCCAAATTCAATATGGGATTTCCAAGTTCAAGGATTTTCCAAATTCAATATGGGATTTCCAAGTTCAAGGATTTTCAAATTCAATATGGGATTTCCAAGTTCAAGGATTTTCCAAATTCAATATGGGATTTCCAAGTTCAAGGATTTTCCAAATTCAATATGGGATTTCCAAGTTCAAAGTGGGATTTTCCAAATTCAATATGGGATTTCCAAGTTCAAAGTGGGATTTTCCAAATTCAATATGGGATTTCCAAGTTCAAAGTGGGATTTTCCAAATTCAATATGGGATTTCCAAGTTCAAGGATTTTCCAAATTCAATATGGGATTTCCAAGTTCAAGGATTTTCCAAATTCAATATGGGATTTCCAAGTTCAAGGATTTTCCAAATTCAATATGGGATTTCCAAGTTCAAGGATTTTCCAAATTCAATATGGATTTCCAAGTTCAAGGATTTTCCAAATTCAATATGGGATTTCCAAGTTCAAGGATTTTCCAAATTCAATATGGGATTCCAAGTTCAAAGTGGGATTTTCCAAATTCAATATGGGATTTCCAAGTTCAAGGATTTTCCAAATTCAAATGGGATTTCCAAGTTCAAGGATTTTCCAAATTCAATATGGGACTTTCAAGTTCAAAGTGGGATTTTCCAAATTCAATATGGGATTTCCAAGTTCAAGGATTTTCCAAATTCAATATGGGATTTCCAAGTTCAAGGATTTTCCAAATTCATATGGGATTTCCAAGTTCAAGGATTTTCCAAATTCAATATGGGATTTCCAAGTTCAAGGATTTTCCAAATTCAATATGGGATTTCCAAGTTCAAGGATTTTCCAAATTCAATATGGGATTTCCAAGTTCAAAGTGGGATTTTCCAAATTCAA